>NW_022437021.1:5629737-5786293 GCF_009761245.1 Sapajus apella
GATCCACCCGCCTCGGCCTCCCAAAGTGCTGGGATTACAGGCTTGAGCCACCGCGCCCGGCCCTGCTTTTTGCTAATAGTCTACAAGGGAACTGCTCCTGACACTGCAAGTACTGCGGAGAGGGCCAGTCTTTCTTTCAGCACCTGCTGGGCACTTCCACTTCTCCGGTCTCCTCTGTGAGGCATAGATACGTCAATGAGATCCTTGCCTTACTCATCATCTTAGAAACAGTTCAGATAAATTTATCCTTCCTAAGGTGAATTGCCTCTCCCAGGGGCTTTTGAGTTTTAATAATGAATCTCCTGAGGAAAAAGTAAATAAATTAGTCTCTAATGGTGGAATTACTTGCACAGAACAGTGTAAGATATTTGAATAGGTTGTGGAATAAGGTAGACATTTCAATCATATCACCTCAGCAGCCTAAACCCATATACTCACAAGGCTTATCCTTTCTAAATATAATGATAGATTTCCGAAATTCTATTATTTATAGTTCAGGTAGATTGCAAGAGAATTCAGTGTCATGAGAAATAAGATGCGTCACTGATATTTCAATGGTTACTCACCTCCTTTTCAAATCTGCTTGCCACCCAGAGAAGTAGAGCACTTGCTACAACACAAACAAATTGTACACTTGGTTGGATGCTTTACTTTCCACATGGGTGTTTTAGTCAAACAACTAAAGACAGAGAAGTTCACAATTCAGTTACCAAGGCTAACTGAGCTCTCCACAGTCTCACCTTGCTGTACTTTGCTTTGCTGGAATCAAGAGACTAATTTCTTCCCTCTAGCCTCTGAGGAGAGAGAAGGGCCTTTCATGTGTTCCTTTATTCCATGTCTTGAATATCACTTTTGTTGTTGTGTACATGGGTCTGGGTTTCGTTTTTTAATTTAATAAGATTGGGGATGTATGTAAATAGGCAGAGTTCGATGAGAATACCTACCCACACAATTACACACAATGGGAAACGGTTTGGGTCCAGATCATCACTAGAAATCGAAACTGGTATTCAATAAAAGGCCTCTATGTACACAGAGAGATATAGACAGTCCCTGCATTTGTGCATCAAGGAAGGAAACGATGTGTATTCAGCTACTCAACTTGGCCACAAGCAAAGCTCAACACTTCCACAATCTCTGGGAAAATGAGATGTTACATGTTCTTAGCAGGAGCTGACAATTAAGCCGAGTGAACAATCGTGCAAGGCGGGGGAGTGAGAGTTCATGCTGCTTAGCCACATGCC
This sequence comes from Sapajus apella, assembly GCF_009761245.1. NCBI lineage: Eukaryota > Metazoa > Chordata > Mammalia > Primates > Cebidae > Sapajus > Sapajus apella. The sequence goes on from NW_022437021.1 coordinate 5,630,982, forward strand.
TCAGGTGCTTGGCTGAGTGTGAGGCCGAGGGCCAAAAGCTTTCAACCACCCAAGAAGCCGGGAATCCTGAAACCTACAACGCTATGGCACGTTATTCTGTTTATTATCTTGGAGACTCCCTGTTCTTTCCAACTATTTCCTCTGGCACGATAAGGATTTCGTGAGGTGCCAGGGGAGATATAATTCATTAGAATCAAGTAATGATTTGTAATATTTAAACTCTTCCATTAAACCAGGAAGCAGGTCAGAAACTAACCTTTAAATACAGCCAAGGGAGAAAGTCAGCCCAGCAGCTTAAAATATATATCTTTTGCAGGAAGCATGGAGCGTATAATTAGCTGTAATTTCTGCAACTGCAGTCAGGAAGCTTTATTTTTTTGGCTGATAGGCAATGCTATCTCCTGATGGCCTGGGAAACCAAACCCTAGGGTTACATTCCTGGTTTCCACGTAGACCTTGGTGGGTGGTTTTGGGGGGAAACTGGGCAAAGGAGCAAAGGAAAGGAATGGAGAGGGTGGGGCCAAAAGCTGGAAAAGTTGCAGGGAAGGATCAGAGTGATCACCTCTTTGATTCTTTCATAAGGAGACTCTGAATTTTGAGAAATATATTTAAGCATATTCTGATTTCCAGTGTGATCATTTCCCCAAGACATTTTTAATGCTTAATATATTGGGCAAATGCTATACTTCTTGGCTCCTGCTGATAGTTGCGGAGGAAGTTAAATGTGCTACTGTTAGAGGATCACTTTTATTTTTGGCTGTTTCAACAAGCATAGATTTTTTTTTTTCCAGTGGGCAAGTCTCAGTTTGGCAGAGGCATTAAAAATTAGTAAAGGTGGAAGTGCTTTGAAACATTTGATCTCTTTTCGGGGAAGCTGAACAGAGGGGAGGGAGACCCTCAGGAAGCCTTGCTGTGTGGAAGCATATACACCAGCAATGAGATTTTCTTCAATGTCTCCTGTGGCCTTGAATTCTCCCCTCTAGTCAGACACCAAAGGGGAAAAACCCGGCACTCGTCTCTGACATTTGATCTAAATCTCCTGAAGTCATAGGGGAGGCTGGGCAAGCTCAGATGGGGTCAATAGAGCAAGAACAGCAACATGGCAGTAAATAAATCTGATTTTTGTCCATTTCAGTCAAAGCTGATTTTGTTTGCTGGGAAGTGATTTCTCTTACCTTTGTTTTTCTGCAGATTGTCAAATCCTGGCTCAGTTTGCCCTATGAACCACATCAACCAACTAATCATCCGACAAGCAGATAAACTAACAGGCCTCTAGCCTGTCCTTAACAAGAGTAACAGTAATTGGAATTTTTTAAAAAACACTATGTCTCTCAGTTATTTATCAGCATTCTGCAGTGTATTATATCTCTTTTCTAACTATTTATAAAAATTCCACAGTCCATTTGGGAAAGAAGATATATGATTTTAAATGATTTAATCTTTAAAAATAGTGCACGCTTTGCCTAGCACCAGAAAAGCCCAAATACTATTTCTCTCTTCTGCTTCCAGGAATGATCTCCCTTTGATGGGGATCACGTTCAGATGTGTATTATACTGATATTCCCCAGATAACACATCTTGAATTACAAACTCAGGCATCTTCCAGGTACTAAGGAAGACAGGATAAAGCAAGAAGGTGAACAAACACTCATTAGATGAGAAATGGGAAAGCATGGGGCATCTTTCCAGGGGCCTCCATTGCCAGCATTTATCCTACAACATCCACAGTGTACGAATAATTGCCTCCGAGCTCTGACTTGGTCAGATACATCTGCTCACTGTCTCATACATAGAAACAGTCCGAGATGGTTTCTCGGAAGGCTCACATCTCTTCCACAGCAGCTGCTCATCTCTAATGAAACCGTTCTGTGCTGTCCTCCAGAGCGGAGCCGCATTGTCCCAGCCATGAATAAATCATTAACCCTATTTTATTAATAAGGCTAAGCTAACAATACTCCCAACTTGGCCCTGCTATTCCTTTCCTGCAGCGCCTCAGAAACAAGTGCCACACCGCTCTTCCTGTGTGGAGAAGGGTTGTGAGCCTCAAGGATTTGCCTGGCAGGATCTCGGGTCTGAGGCATGAGCCAGCTGTCGGCAGATGAGACCCATCTCTGAAGCCTTGGAGGATTGCAGCTGATGAGAGAGTCGGCTTTAAAGAGAGGCAGTTACCCCAGGACATCCACTGCTTCCACGGAACCCCATGAGGGGAGGCAGCTAGCTACGCAGTATGCCAGGGTGAGGAGTCAGAACAGGGAGCAACTCACCTTGCTCTCATTTTTATAAAGAAGTAACTGGGATTTAAAAATTTTTTTTGCTTAAGAAATAATATTTTAACATCATATTTCCTCTTGTAGAGAACTCAAATCCTTTCCCCACTTTGGAAACAGGTAGAAAAAGATAATAAACTTCATTTAAAAAAAAAAAGAAGAAGCTTTCTCAATGTATAAAGCATCTTGCTATGTCATCAGTTCTCTTTTACCATTTACTGAATTATAGTTCAATTGTACACAGGCCTCTTTTGGAGGCAAGTGGCAGAAACCCAACTTAAATTAAGCAACATGAAAGGAGAGAAGTTGTTGATTTAATGAAAACTTAAAGAGGTAGGCTGAATGTTAGGCATGGGCTGAATCCAAGAGTTCAAAAAATGTTACCAGATTCTTCTCTGTCCCTCTACAGATTTCATTTTCAGGTAGACTGTTTCACATGATGCCTCCCATTGGGAGTCTGCTGAAGGTTTTGGACTCCTAGCTGCCCTCTGGACTATCTGAGGAATTAGACTTGAAAGGACTCTACTACTAGATATTTCCATGGGAAATTTCATAAGGAGCTCAATCATGGGAACTCTTGAGCTTCCCCAGACCTGCTCTTTTTGAGCCTTCCCACTGAGCCTGTGATAACCATCAGCCACTCAGGGATTCATCAAGAACCGTAAAGTCATCCTGAATTCCTCTACTTCCTTATCCCTTCTGCCCCAAGCTACCAGCTAGTCCTATCAGCTCAATCTTCACAATGAATGTGGGCCCAACTACTTGCCCTTATTTCTGTTACTACCACCCTAGGCTGAGCCACCATCATCTCCTGCCTGGACCAGTGCAGAAGCCTCCTTACTTGCCTCTCTATTGATATTCTTGCTCCCCTTAAATCCATTCTCCCTGCTTAGCTATAGCGATCATTTTCAAATGATCGTAAGTGAAACTCTGTCTGTATCTGCTTGAAACCTTCCAAATTCATGTTCTCATTGTTCCGAAGTCTAGAATTCTGAAAGCAAGGTGTTGGTAGGTTTTCTTCCTTCTGGAAACTTTGAGGCAGAATCTGTTCCACACCCCTCCCTTAGCTTCTGGTGGGTGCCAGAAATCCTTAGTGTTCTTAGCTTGCAGCTTCACCATTCCAATCTTTGCCTCCATCATCCCATGGACTTTTTCCTGTGTATCTCTGTGTCCAGATTTTTCTAATCTTATAAGGATGTGAGCCATTGGGTTAAGCCAGTATGACCCTATGTTAACTTGATGACATTTTAAAGACCCTATTTCCAAAAACAGTCTCATTCACAGGTTCTAGGGGTTGAGGTTAGAAAATATCTTTTGAGGGGATACAATTCAATTCAGTACAGAACACTCTCTCTTATGGCCTCCTCCAAATTCACGTCTGTCTCATGTGCAAAATACATCCACCCTGTTCCCAAATCCTTAAAAGAATCAACCCTACATCCAAGTCTCACCTAAATATATCAACTCAAAAAGTCCCAAAACTCAGTTCCTAAATCATCTAAATCAAGTATAGGCAAGATTCTGGGCACAGTCTGTACTGGAGCAAAATTCCATCTGTGGACCTGTGAAGCCTAGAAAGCAAGTTAACTGCTTCTAAAATATGTACATACATGGAATAGGCACAGGAGAGACACTTCCATTCCAAAAGATAGAAACTGGAATAGAAAAACAAGTCATAGGCCCCAAGCAAGCCCCAAATCCAGCAGGACAAATTCCATTATGTTTCAAGGCTCAAGAATAACTCCTATGGTGTAATTCTTTGAGATTGTCAGGAGTGTACTATGGGGGGACCTCCAGCCCTCAGGGAATTAGAAGAGGGTCTAGCTTCCTTAGCAGTGGGGTCTAAGGGAGGGCAACAGCACCTAAAGAAGAACATGGAAAACATCTGGAAATAAACTGCCTATTTTGTCAAGGATAAAACCTGAGCACAACGGTCCTTTGGACTGGCCTTAGCCATGTCTGAAGCTGCAAACATTCTGGTAGCCCCTCAAAGCTACCATTGAGGGTAAGAGAAGGGGCGGAATAAGAAAGTTCCATAGCCAGTAAGCTGCTTATGTTTGAGATGAAGGTATAAGCACAGCCAACTTCATGAGTGTGCAACCTGTGCAGGTGCACAAGGCCCTCACTTAGATGGACCTCAAGATTGGTTTACTGCTCTCTTATGGAAATTCTTTGTATTTGAATGAGCATCCCATGTTATAATTTTGTATTGAGTTCCCAAAATTATGTAACTAATCCTGAGGTGTATGACACTGCCCTACACTTACTTATAACAAACTTGTAAATGCAGAAGGAAAAAAACTGGAATTCAAAAGAAGCTATCTATCTTGAAGTCAACTAGAATGAATCCTGTAAGCCTTGTTTTGCATGCAGAGTTTTTTTTGAAGAAGTCACCTGTGGGAAGAAGTTGAATGCTTCTTCAAAGACAGCTGATGGGTGCAGGATCCTGAAAAGTGACACCTCCAAGATCCTTAATCTGTCTCTATCAGTCTTCCCAAAGGAAAGAAGGAAGAACATACTACCAGTACTCACAACCCGTTCTTTCTGGGGATCTAATTACTGATTTCTGATTGTGTCCGCGGCTGCCAGTGTGCTGTAGAAGAAACCCATAGAACAAACGGTGTGGCTATGGGCCATCCTGCATGTTTATGAGTCCCATATCACCTGGGGCTGGTGATTCTCAGCAATTTGTGCCCCTTTATTGGGAAGCATTTCCCATTGTCCACAGAATATGCTAAACGCAACTCTGCCCTTCTCAACCATCAGTAAATAATTATTCTTCTAGCTGCCCAAGAAAATGAAGGGCATTCAGTAAGAATTTTCTTCACCTCTTTCTCTTCAAGCTTTTCTTTACTTTAAAACATATCCCTCTCCTCTGGCTTCTACCACTTACCTTCCAAATGGATAAAGTCGTGTTTCTCTTTTCATATAATAAAATCATGTCATCCTTACAAGGAGTACATTTTCAAGGTTAGAAACCCAAGGTTACTTTCATCCAATTTTTTGTCATGCAATGTCTTTCAGGATTTAAATAAATAAATATTCATGCAGGGGATACAACTTTCTGTACTTTAGGAGTATCCTTACATACTAGTTAAGAAGCTTAATCTGTTTTTGAATTAGCTCTTTTCATCTGCCAAAGCTTGGAGCTCACTTTCCCTATCTTCATTTTACTGCTTTTACCTTGGCTGTCTATGATAGCCAGTCTCCAAAGATGGCCCCAGTGGGCCACACATCCCAGTATTTGTGGACTTGTGGCATGTCCTGTGCCTCGTTTTAACCAATAAGATAGGATGGTACTGACACTGTGCCAGTTCTGGGTCTATGCCTTCAGAAGACCTGTACGCTTCTGTTTTTGCACTCATGAGATTCAGATTTAAGAAGAAGTCTATTTTAATAGACCAAGCTAGCCCCATAGTCAGACCATATGGAGAGAGAAAAGGAGATGGATGTTTTAGCCTTCCAGTCAACCCTGACAACAATTGAGACAAGGGAATGGAGACAAACATCTTGGATAATCCACTTCAATCCACTGTCTTTTACTACATAAGAGACTGTGAGTGAGAGCATCAGAATAGCCATCCAACTAAGCCCAGCCAACTCATAGAATTATAAACAATAATAAAATGGTTGTTTTAAACGCCTATGTTTTGGGATGATCTGTTTGGCAGTAATAGATAACTGAGACACTGGTTCTCTTCACCAGTCTCCTCCTGTCAGCTTCCTAGTAGCCCTATCACTTTCATTACCTACTCTGGAGCCAAGTAAACATAGGTAGTCAATATACTGAATATATGAATTTCAAGTGGATGGAATTCCAGAATGTATTTTTGCTTGCACAGTTTGAAGTTCTTTGGGGAAGCTTCTTCCCAACATTTTGAGGCCCAGCCCTGGGTTGCCATTCAAATATTTGCCAATTATCTTATAATTTTGGCAGTTGTACTTTGTCTGACGTTTCTGTAGACCTCATTTATATTTGAACTACCTCAATGTGGATATCAGTAGTTGTAGTCTAAAATACAGAATGTCATTTAAAATTAATGTGTTTTGATTCTGTGAATATCTTGTCTGATATGAGGTAATTTGAAAAATTACACGATGAGACCATTCTTCCAGGATTTCAGGCTGTTTTGTATTTTGTTTCTAGCAATATGTTGCAGGCTTTTGAAAGTAATAGTGTACAGTGCATGCCAGAAGAAAATGCCAGTTTGAAGTATTAAAAGAAAAGTGTAAAACATTGCCACAGTTATTAGCATTTTGAGGTGCCAAAATCTATGTGAAATTTCAAATGAGATCCCTTTCTTCATTGTGGTAACATCACACATCAGAATTCACAGGCTCTTGCCTGCAGAAACACTTCCAAGGACTTTCTACTGGATCCTCAATGTGGGCTTCATGCCAGCTCTAGCCGGAGCTTCCCTTCCTTTCCCATTTTCTTCGCCCATGCTTCTGATGGGTGCTGCTGTGAGCTCCTAGAACATATGTTCTACTGTAAGCTGAGGCACCAGAATCTTCTACATGCCAAACTGTTGAGTGTTCTGATTCATTTCATACTCTGTTAGGTAGGCATATAGCTGCATTTCATGGGCACTAAGTTTTCCTGAAACAAATCTTTTAAATTTGCTCATTGCTCCCCTGTCTACCACAGGACTCCTATAAACTCATTGGGCTCAGAGAGGACTCATCTTCATGGACACTGAGTGACAGACTCCATTCTATACTCAGGTCTAGTCCTGACCACCATAACTTATCATAGCGTTAGAAGGTCACACTTATCAAGCTTCCACTTCTGGTAATTTTTAGCAGGCTATCTCAGAAATGTCCAGCCAGTCTGAGTCATAATCTTGTATTTGAACCTAGCTTGGTAATTTGAGCCCAACTCGGGTTCTAAGAGGGTTTCCCTCCATGAAAACGTAGTAAATAATTGCATGAGACACTGAAGACCTGAGATGTAGACATAAACGGTTCAATGACATTTCCTAAGTGAGGATTGCAAAGAATGTGGAAGTGGGAGACTAGAGGCTAGGTATATTACTAACTCACTTACTCACTTGTCAGGTAACTTAAGCAGGTTAGTGGTGACACTCTCCTGGTCTCAGTTTCTAGAAGATTCCAGCAATCTCAGCCCATAATTCTGCCTAACAGTTAATCGGGTATGATTTTCTTCCCTACATGCTGAGAACACACCAATCCTGGAGAGGGATGTGGATGTGGACTTGGATGAAGCCATGGCAGGCTCCCTTCTCCCTAAGCCACCCCATGGTGTGATGATGCAGAGGGAGCAGGTGGACAGCCTAGACCTCTGAAGGTAGGCATGAAAATAGCAAAGCCATAAAATTCAGGTGCAAGACAGAAACACTGGCTTTGTATTGTAAAACAGGGTGCAGAAAAAAAGATGACAAAGAGACAGTTCATTGAAACACATCAAGGAAAACTTTTCCTAAACTTCCTAGTGGGCTGAGATAGAGTATTCTCTTTAGGATTTATATGGATAAAAACTATTCTCTTGGATGGCATGGACGGAAAACGTCCTCTCAAGGCTTCTATCAAGACTAAAAAGAAGCCTAAATTTGTCTCCCTAAGGCCAGAGAGGCTTTACATAAAAATAAAAGCTAAAATATGGAGCCCTTACCACATGCCAGATGCTGAGATAAACATTTTACTTATATTAATATATTTAATCATGTATCAGCCTCATGATGTAATGCTACTATTTTCACTCCCATTTTAAAGCTGGGAAAACTGACATAAAGAGTGTAAGCAACTTGCCCAGGATCCACAGCTAGTAAGCTGCAGAGGCAGGATTTGAATTTAGGCAATTTGGGGGAGAGCCCTTAAATCATGTGGCACTAGGGTTTCTCAAGCTCTGCACTGATGACGTTTTGGGCTGGAAAACTGTTGTGGAGGATTATCAGATGTTTTGCAGCATCTCTTGTCTCTATGTGCTGGATGTCAGTAGCATCCCCCCAGTTGAAACAATCAAAAATGTTTCCAAATATTGGCCAAATTGCTCCCTATTGAGAACCATTGTTTGACACTAAAAGTCTCTACAGTCTGACAATGACCTCTGTCACAGCTCTGGCCAGCATTTCCTATTTCCAGCTTCCTTGGAGTAATTTGAACCCAATTCAGGTTCAAAAAGGATTTCACAACATGAAAAACACAGTAAGTAATTGCATGAGACACTAGAGACCTGAATGTAGGCATAAACTATTCATGGACATTTCCATAGTAAGGATTGGAAGAATGTGGAAGGGGGAGACTAGAGGCTAGTTATATTCCATAAAGGAGGTTGTCAATAGGCATTTAACGAGTTAATATAGATGTGATGCTTAGGAAACCCCCAGGTTCATAGCAAGCACTAATAGTAAGTATTAGATCTTATTACTGCTATCTTTGCCGTTGTCATCCTGACAGGAAAAGCAGTATAGCGGGAGGGAAGGAAAGATCTGTGATGGACAATAGCAAGTTTGGGGAGTGATTCTCTCATCTCTTGGATAATCAAAACCAGGGCTCCAGTGTGAAAGATCCAGCCATCAGTGACCAATTCCAGCAGCCATGGCCAGCAGTAGAAGGTTTGTAAACACAGTTAAAACATCAGCTTTGTCCAGGCGGAAAATTAAATCATCAGAAAAAATTAGTTGCTTTCAGTGAGTTTTTATTAAAAAGTCATTTTCAGACTATCATCTCTGTTCCTTTCTTGCAATTTGTCCTTTCTATTGGAGTCTTGGTTGTCTTCTGCCTTGAGGCAATCAGCTACTGACCTATTGAAGGACACATCTCATGTCAAACAGGCAATGGCTGGAGGAAGAGGAAGAATAGGTCTGCATAGGAGCAAGAAAAGGAGACCAGGCTAATGTGTGAAGGGATAAAACGGTCAGGGGAATCATTATATTTTGTTGCCCAATTGCTTGCAGAAGATGAATCAACAAGTAGGCAGCCATCTTTAACTGGTGGTCGAGTGGAAGGAAAGTGATAAGTCAGGGAGGCTGGAGTGCTCACACTCCTGTGTGAGGTGAGCACTGGGACTCATTCCAGAAGCAACCACTAAGGGCTTTCTGGACACTGAGACACTGAGGCACCCTTGAGAAAAATTATGAACTGCTAGGCAAAATCCACCATGAGCTTTTACCACTAAAACTAAGATTGACAGATGACCAGGGTTCGATGGCATCAGATGCTTTAAAACAAGAAACATCAAAAATTCAGGGAACATGAGAACACAGTGCACATAGAAAGGTTTTGTCATTTTCATTAAAAGCAACACATCAGCTTGGTAATGCTTACAGACTTGGAAAGGCTATATTGGAGTTTCATAGGTGAGAGTTGTGAAGAAATCTACTCACTACAGTTAAATGATTACTTTTCCATATGCCCATTTAAACTGCCTGTGTGTCTGTTTCTTTATCTGAAGTCACAACTGTGTTGTACATGGTTTTGCTTACTTTACATTTAGCATTTAATTTATTTGCTCCTCATAACACCTAGAGAGGTAGGTATTATTATCCTTAATTAACAGGTGAAGTGGCAGTTTAGAAAGGTTAAGTCATTTGCCTAAAGTTGCATCAGCAGTCCTAGATACACCAGGAACTCTATTTCAATTCCTATACTCCTTCTAGTATGCTAATCCTGAAAAGCATACACCAGCTCTCTGAGGCCTCTTTTAGCTCCAAAATTCCATGTATTTTATGGGCTCTGTATTTTTAAAAGCGTGTCTGGTTCTTAAATGTTTTCTCCTGGAAAGGTTTTATCAGAGGCAGAGAAGCCACCAAGAGGGCCTGTTTCCCTTTCCCCACTACCTTTTGTCCCTTTCTGTCCCCACCAGTTTAGAAGACCTGGGAATGAGGCCCAAATGCCTGTTCCAGATAAATGTTTAGATCCGGGAGCTTTCTCAGAAAAGAATCAGACAGCAAGCTAACTTTGGGAAAAGATAATTCAGGCTAATGCAGAAAGGACCAGAGCTGACTAGGAACAATCCAGATCTAGTGGCCTTCTACGAGTGAGGATAGAGCTCTAAGGGTTTGCAGGTTAAATGAGATGATACACCAGGGACGAGGCCACCCAAGTGTCTTCCATATCCACTCAGTCTATCACATGGAAGGCAGATGAGCTCTGAAAAAAACAAACCATGTTACTTCTTGGCTGAAATATCCCCATGGGATTTCAGCAACTTTTAGAGTAATCCAAAATTCCAAGCACACCCTCCAGGTTCCTCCAGAACTTTATCCCTCTTACCATTCCCAGCCCAACTATAATCCCATGCTTATATTCACCTCATACTAGAATTCCTGCTTTTTTCAAACAAGTTTTTGGCTGCTTGTTTTTTCCCCTGTTATAATGTGAAATGCCCCCAGCCATCAAGAGCCAGACTAAAGTTACCACCTCAATAAGGACCTCCATCCTTTAATCCTACTCTAGGAAGATGAGCTACTGGGTTATTATTGCATTTCTCTGTCTCCACCGTAAGTGTATATCTTCTAAGTCCATAACTTGCTTGTTGTCTTGTCATGGTGCCCAATCCAAAGTAGGTGTTCAATGAGTGTTCATGTGAATACAAAAGTGTTAGGAAGAGTTAGTCAAAATGATGTCATAAGAAGGAATTAGGGCATGCGTTTGATTGCACTTTGTTTTATTTGCATCATCCCCTCCAACTCCTTGGCTCTATTTTGGTATTGGTTGATTTGCATTAGAATGAATTAATATTGGTTGATTTGTGGTAGAATTTATTGATTTCTTGATGTTTCATATGAGTCAGGGACTGTCATGTCTATCCTTTATATAGACACTGCAAATCTCTCTGCACATAGGAGAGCACCCATCTCACGCACTTACAAGTAGATGTCCATCAACAAAGTCCTGCCTTCTGCAATCTAACAACCTCTCCTGCACTTTTTCCTCTTAACCTGTGATGAGCATTCAGAGATGGTTTCCTAACTTAAGCAGCTCACCTGTTCTGTGCCCAATCACTTGAGGTTCAATTGCTAAATGGTTTCCAAAGAGATCATGAGTCAATGAGTATAAGATATAGACGGGAGAATGCTAAAGAAAATTCCTCCTCCACCCTGGTCATGCCCCAGGACTTTTTGTTCCCTCCCAGGTTATACTTTTCAATACTGTAGCAGCTTTCTGGAATTAATCCTCTGACTTTTACTTTTACTGCCTGAGCCCAATATGGTATTAGGCAATGAGCATTCACAGCCAGACAAGCTGAGGAATAACGCAAATGGTGAGATTTATAGATAAAATAAGAAGCAGGCCAGTGGAGGGAGGTGAGGTGGGCCCAATGAGCACAGATAGACACAACTTAGCAGGGACCCTCACATTACGTACAAACTACATGCAGAGCTGGGCCTATTACTAGGCAAACATGGAGATCAATGTTATTTGTAGAGGGCACATTTTGCTGCGTCTGCTTAAAGAAGAGTACATATGGAGTCTTTAGATCTACTTGTTTGAGTCCAGGCTCAGCTTTCTCACTAAGTTGTGAGAAATCATTTTGAGTGAAGAATCATTTAATTTTCCAGGTCTTAGCTTCCTCATCTATAAGATGGGTACACATCTCATGGGATTGCTATGAAGATAAATGTGGTAATACAAGAAAAGTGCTTAGCACAAAGTTTAGCAAGTGGTAGTGCTCAAAAAATTTTAGCTATCATCACCATCCTTATCATCGACATTATTATGACTGGCTTAAGACGCAAATTAGGTCAAATAACTTGCACAGAGAATGTTTTAAACTAAGAAAATGTCCTCAATCTTTTAGTTACTGAGAGTATAAAATTTCTCTTGAAACATGTTGAGAATTAAACATATTCAGACTATTTCACATTTTGAGGGCACCATTCACAGAACTGGCTACTGTGAGGAACAACTAGTGCCCCAAATCTGCTTGTTATTTTCGTGTAAGACGGCAGCTGATATTTACAGACTTCTTTTTTTTTGAGTTATCTCAGCTGGTCTGGCTATGAATGAATATTGCCTAATGCTGTCTTTGGGGGTAGCCAATTGATTTAATACAGACGAGAAGCTCTAGAAGCTCTCCTCAGGCAAAGACCAAGATATCTTACTTCTTTTGCACCCCTCTGATGTAGAGCACAGAATGGATGTCAAAAACGAATGAAGAATCCTGAGAACTCTGCTGCTTGCTCACACTGCTTGGGGAAAAAACATGTAGCTCTGGTGTCATGATAGCCTAAGTTTGAGTCTTTCTCCACCAAGTATTAATAGAGGTACAATCTCAGATGTTTAGCTTCTCTGCAGCTGGGTGACATGATCTTACCTTGTAAAATGGTAGCACTGAATGATTTGACATTCTTAGCACAGTGCCTGACATATATGATATGCTCAGTAAATTGTAGGATTTTTTTTTTACCCCTTTCTTCCTTCTGCATAAGAAAAGAAGACAGAATGAGAGATGAAGAAAATTATCCCTCTGGGATGCAATTCAAAAAATGACCATTTAGATAGGGAGAGAAGCCAAAATAGTCTAGAGGGTTATTTTAGAACAGGATATGGCTTCTCAATTCAAGAAAAATGAACTTTGTAAAGCCATGTAGCCTATCTTGAGAAACTTTTTTTTGGGAAACTTTCTTTTTCTGGCAAACATTTAAAAACTGTTGCTTTTATGTTAAAAGCCAAGATTATTTTCAGAGTACAGTGTTGGCTCACTGAGTGATGGTGGGGTCTATGCTTAGTCTATGGGCTCCATAAATATTAATGAAGGGCCCAGATAACAGATAATACTGGTGGTAGTGCTGGACTAGTTCTCATGCCTTATGTTTGCACCTGGAGGCTATGATGTCATGTTTAAAGGACTGAACTTCACTAGAAAATATATCAGGCAGTGAGTGTGATGTATGTCTTTCTACCTAACAGTGAAATCTATGCAAACTCACAGTCATACACATATACACACAAACTGAACTCAGTAAAAATTGAATTCATGCAAGTGTTTATTTTGTGTCTAAGCTTCAGTTTTGCCACAGGGACTACATGTTTTGCCTTGATTTGATTATTTTGCTGATGTGTCTAGATATGTTGGTGTCTCAGAAAAGCAGCTATTAATCCCAGTCTTTCCCCAAATTTGCTCATATTTTTCAGCCACAGTAACTCCTGTTCCACCTCTCCCCACACTCATACATGACACTCTCAGTTTGTCTGTCCTGTTTATTCACAAGACCATGTACATGTTCTATTAGCAACGGGCTAAGAACTTTTCAATCAATATATACGTGTCTTCCTGGCACATACCTTCACATGTACAAAGGACTGGATATATTCACTGCCTGCTGCTGCACAAGGGCTGGGGTCTCATTTCCAGGCTGAATGGGGATGAAACACCTTGCATCTTTGACTTGCATTCCTTTTACATGGTCCATAGGAATCATCTTGCTGTTTTGTAATACAAACACCAAAGCAAATCCAGCATGTATGCCTGCCTGTAAACTACCCAAAAGTCACTGTGCCCACACAAATAGTTCAAAACCTTAAAATTATAATTGAAAATCACAAATAAATTTAAAGATATGGCTGGGCACCATGGCTTACCCCTGTAATCCGAGCAATTTGGGATGCTGAGACAGGCAGATCACTTGAGGCCAAGATCACAGGAGTTCAAGATCAGCCTGGCCAACATGGCAAAACCCCGTCTCTACCAAAACTATAAAAATTAGCTGGATGTGGTGGTGCTCACTTATAATCCCAGCCACTCAGGAGGCTGAGGCAGAAGAATCACTTGAACCCAAGAGGTGGAGGTTGTAGTGAGCCAAGTTTGCACCACAGCACTCCAGCCTACATGACAGAACGAGACTCCTTTAAAAAAAAATATCAACAATTCTACTTTTTAACAGCAAATCATAACGAAAATCCAGGAACCATAAAAGACAATTAACTTACAAAATAATCATCTGAATATTGCATAACTTTTCCTTCAAGAAGAATCTTACATAGTAATTATTTTTCTGTACCATGGAAAGGCAGGAAATAAATATATAAACACCATTCTCTTATATATTTTAAAAAACCCTCCCATGGATGCATTCATGATGCTTATCATTGATATCTCTTTCTAAAAGACAACAGAAGAACACCACACACCAACATTTCAGATGCTCATTATCTTCAAATCAACAAGTCTGCTTTTAGAAATGTATCCTAGAGATGTCATAAAAATGTACACAGGTGTATTCCAAGTATATAAGTTGCAGAGTACTTTTTAATAATGAAGAAAACAACCACCCTATAATAAATACTAAGAAACTATTTGAGAGAATAATGTAGAACACAGTAATGGGCATGGGAATTTGGATGTTTCCAAATAAAAAGGAGAGTTTTTGATAGAATACATGTATGTTTATGCTCATGTGTGTTTATGTGCATGCATACATAGCAAAAATATTTAGAAAGATATTTAGCAAAGTATTAAATGGATTATCATTGGGTGGTAAAATTAAAAGTCACTTTCACTTGCCTCTTTATATCTCTTTGCATTGTATAAAATTATTTAAATTTGGAGGGAAACATACAATAGTGGGCACACACATATTAATGCCAAATTGAAATATATTAAAAGTCAACCCTCCCCAATAGACATGCACAGGTCACTGGGGATTGATGGTCTCTCTAATGCCAGTAAGAGGGGCTGAGTTGCCAGGAGAGTAGGGGTGAAAGTGACAAGGGGTGTGTCCCTCAAGGCAGATGAAATCCAGGAGACTGTGCTCATGTACCACATGCCCACTATATCCAGAATTGCATTTACTCGTCAGGAAACAACCAAGTGAAACATTCAATACAGGTCATTTAGCATTCCATGGCAATAAAATGAAACAGGCACAAAAACTAAATCTAATGCTTTATCCTGTCTCTCTTACTTTGATCTCTCCCTTCCTTTTTTCTTTCTCTCTTTCCTTGTCTCTCTCTCTCTTTCTTCCTTTCTTTCTTCAGATTTCAAATTCCATATAATCTGTCATATGGCCAAAACACCCCTGGAGAAAGATGTGAAGCCTTTCTAAGTGGTAAGCTGACATATTTAAATGTAAAAGTTGCCTTATTTCCTCCGCATTCTGGTCCTGGAAATGGAGAAAGTTTGCTTTGCACACTCTTTGTTGCAGGGGGTGATTAGCATTCTGTCTGTGCTTCCCAACATTTCTGCAAGCGTCTCCCATCTGAGGTGTTGCATTATTTCCAACCTGCCTTAGACTCAGACACTCCACCAGGCATATGACTGGCCAGTTAAGCTTCAAAACAAGCAGAGCTAGGACATGTAGATTTTATTTAAAAGGACACATAACTCTCCATTCAAGGTGAAATGTTGTCATCCTGGTCAGGCCTGGATCCAATCTGTGTTGGAGAACATGAAAGAAACTCTGGTTACAAAAAAGTATCATCATACGCTCATATAACCTAGTCAGGTACACTGCTATTTCTTGCCATTTTCTTTTTTCTGCTGTGAAGGTTGCCATCATTTCACACACATTTTGCAATGATAAAGATAGTTCCATTACTGCCTATCTTGTAGGGATGGGGAACCAAAAGCAATTTATAACTGTGTTTCAACAATTTTGAATTTACTTCCTCAAATCTCTAACTCTATCCTCTACGTGCCTTTTTTGTTTATGTATAAATATGATGTCTTTCTCCATGACACACAAACATACAAACTCTGGACAAATAGCCAGAAGGTTGGAAGTTCTACTCAATTTGAATTTTGAAAATGGAATTTATAAACTATGACTATTACAAAGCAATTTGGAGACAAGGCATCACCAGATTAATGGGAGGTAGATAAAGCAACAACTAACCCGAAATGTTAGAAACGCCCAAGTCTCTGAAATTGTCACCACTCATGGATCCCAAAAAGTCCACCCCACAAACCTTCCTGGGACAAGAAGTCTGGTGCAAGGAGAGACCAGTGGTCCTGTTAGGTTGTTTTTGCTGTCGTTTATATGTTTTAAACAACATAGCTATTAATGAGATTACTTTATGAAATACTCATTTCCTTCTATGTTATTGCCATGACACTCAGTGGCAAAGGGGAAACACTCAAATACACAGTAACTACATATGCAGTTGGATTCTACAGACTTTTTCCTCTCCTTTTAGAAGGGAATTTCTATTACTTTCACTTCTCAGGCATGTCACAATGAGTTTGGGAAATAAAAAGGAGGAATTAACCCTCAAAAGAACAAATAGCACATTCCACGAATTAGTAGAGCAATGGTAATTGGCAACAACATCCACAGATATTAACCCACAGTGCTGAACCACACACCGAGTGAGATTTGTTCCATTTCAGTTACAATAACAACAGGAACCAGGCCCACATGTTTGTATCTTAGTGGAAGCAAAGGACAGATTGTAAAGCAAGTCCAGATTTCATGATCAGACAGGATGGAGCCCTGCTTCCGAAAATCAAAATGAAATAATTACCAGTGGCAGCTTGCACTGGGTTCTAAGAGTTAGGAGGCAAATATTTTTGCAAAAAGAACCATGGGGAAGCAAAATGAAAATAAATTGCTCCAGGTTCTAGGCATTCTCTGTGCTTGGGCCCTGACTGTCGTATACACAATTTTCAGAAAAATGGATGGTTCAAAAGCAAGACAAAACAAAATAGAACTCATCAAGGGGCAATTTTCGTGTGGCCCCGAGGGAAACAATTCAGATCTCCCAAGCTGGTGTCAATGGTTTAATAAGGGATTTAAAATATGCCTTGCAATATTTCTAATTCTTTCTACAATTGAGTCAAAACACAAAGAACCAAAGTTGTAAAAGAATGTTCTAAATGAATACTATAAAATAGAAATCAAAAGTGGGAACTTTTAAAAAATTAATGTTTGTTTAGCTTTTATACCACCCTAAAACAAGCAACCCTGGTCTGTTCATTTTTGGATTTGATCTGAGAATTTAGCTGCCTTTTCCAACCTCAGCCAAGTTAATCCCACTCCTCCCTTCCACTCCCACTCATGGATCTTTATGACTTCCTCCCTCTTTTACACCCAAATGCAGAAGTGAAGTGTGAAAAGCTGTTTAAGTACTCTTAACTTACTGAGAAAGCAAACTATCTGGCCATTTTTTATATTCCATGATATTAAAGTAATTCATCTGCGTTTGCACTAATGACAGTAAATCTCTCTTGCTGACAAGCTGTGGTCAATTATCCTTTCTACAGCCTTTTAAATAAGAAGCAGTAGGAAGTGCGTCAGTGTTGGAAACTTGTGGCTTGCTTATTCAAACGAAACAGCCAACCAGCTTAAGCAGCTCCCTCAAAAATGCATCACCTTGTTGCTAGACCCCAAACAGCTCTCCCAGTGGCCTGCAAATGCTGGGACACTTCCGCTGGAATTTACATGCATGAAGGAAATGGCTTAAATAAAGTGGTATGCTATTTAGCCTTATAATGAGTAGTTTAACAGTGACAATTAGGAAGGAAATTCTACAAGCCAGGATTCCAGTTACTTATTACTGCCACTGAAAGTCAATTAAAGTATCTAACTAATTACAGGGATTGAGATCATCTGTCATCTGGCAAATCCTATTAAAGGGAAGAGGGTCTTGGTTTGTTTCTGAAAGTGTGTGATTTAGCCTCTGTTATGCTGGTTAATTTTCAGACAAGGGAGTGAATGAGGATCTTGCCCCGCACATCCGAAGATCTGTTCACCTGGGAAGCAGCAGAAATGTCAGCTGTATTTCCATCCAACCTCAGCTGCTATACAAAGAGCAAGATTTGGCCAGAAGGTGGAAGGAGAGAGATCCACTCTGCCAGACCAATCATTCACCCAGAACATCATTCTTCAACTCAAGAGCCTGTAGTGGTTCCCAACCTGCTCTCCTACCACTCCCCAGCACTTCTGTCAATCATCTGGGTCAGCTAACTAGTTCCCAAGTGCTATAATCATGACTTAAACCCTATCTGTGATTTTTCTCAGCCTATTAGTTATGATGCACTCTACCTCTCTCTTCTGCTTATCCAAACCCTTTTTACCCTTAAAGGCTCAGCTCTGGTCCTGATTCCTCCTTCATGCAGAATCCAATACTAGATCCTTCCTTCTGTACACTGCCTGTGGGGTTTGGAGTTTATCGCTCAATGGTTCTCAGACTGTGAACAGGCTACATCTTAAGTCTTTGCTTCCTGCCCAGCATCTGGGATACATTTATGTCCCCAAAGTGGTAACTCCCTAATTCTTGATTTCTGTTGTGACTGCATTTAGTCTTGTGTTTAGTAAAGTATCTCAATCAGACCTAGCTAGCATTCTTTTGTTAAATTTAATTTAGCCTAAAGCACCTCCTTACATATTTGAAGTCCAACTTGAAGTTTTCTCCATACATAGTGAACCTAACTGGATGTGTAAACAGATTGTAACTTACTTTTGCACCAATCACTGAGATTTGGTCATTCAAAGGGAGCCAGTTATTCAAACTGTGTTCTCATAAGGCAAATGGCAAGCTGTAACCAAAATCTGGCTGCTTCTGTATCTCACTTTCCTTTTTCTGTACGTAAATCCTCTCCAACCACATGACAGTGTGGAGCCTAGCTGAACCTATTCTGGTTTGGGGAGGCTGCCCAATTTGCAAATCATTCTTTGCTCAATTGAACTCTGTTAAATTTAATTTGTCTTAAGTTTTGCTTTTCATACCTTCATTTGTTCACTCCTTCACTCATTCAGCGCATGTTTAGTATGACTACTCAGAGCAAGATACTTTGACTACGACTTCTAATTCTGCATTATGGGCATCCTCTCTACTACATGGCCTCAGTGGGAAACTGCAGGTGCTCATACAACCAAGAAAAAATCAAGGAGTCTCTTAATGCTGATTGAGTCTTCTTTGGCCAACACTTACAGGGAAATGGCTGTAAAATCACTTACAAATACAAAAAAATGAGCTCTCACCCTTTCAGCTCCACACAGGTCTCCTCAGAGCAACCTCAGAGCAAACCAGGAGACAAAGAGAGGAAAAAAAAAAAAAGAGAGGAAAATATATTCAAATGATCTCCTGAATGACTTCAGAGCTTACATAAAGTTCAAGTTTAGTTCAAGGGATGGGCAAAACTTGGGTCAGCCAGCTATGCTAGGGTCAGCCAGACACTGAGGTCAGCCGGCCATGTTTGGGTTAAAGGAAGAACATTTCTGTACTTCACATCCCAAGACAGATACTGGAATTTTAACTTTCCTTCTTGCAGTTTCTTTATGTTTTAATAGCTCATTTCACCGTGGAGTGATACTTCCCAGAGGATCTATTTTCTCACTCTTCCCTCTCCTGGCATGTCCTTTGGCATCTCATGTTCTGCACCTGTGCGATTTAGACTTTGTATCTTCACTAGCATTTGTCTCCAATATACTGTTTATGGAAAAATGAACATACGCCATGTGTCCAAGGAAACTGAGTAGGAAGAAACAAGAAAACTGACCGATGGGAAAATGCATAAAGTTTTTTCATTAAAACTTTTTACTATTTTCTGCAGGAAATAATGCCCATAACAAAGCATTGAAAATGGAATATTCTCAGGTATCAAACATAAAGGCAGAACTGACAAGTTCAACAACAACAGATCATATCAAAGGACTGCTTAAAACTCTTCAACGCTCCACCTCTCTGACAGTACCCAGCACATTGCGTTGAAACTATTGTATCTTCCTTGCAACCTCAACACTAAAAGAATTAAGAGTATAGAACTGTATATCTTCCTGGAACCTATCATGGTAACTGACACCCAGTAGGCACTTGTAAATATTTGTGTCTGGTTATATAAGTACTATGTTCTAGGTACAGAGGTTTCAAAATGCCCAGATACACAATAGCCATCTTCAAGAAATTCAAACCCTAGTGCTATGATTCCCAAGCCCAAGTGATCTTCAAAACTGCTCACAAAGCTGTAAAAGTACAGACTTCCAAGACTCACCCCCAGAGATGCTAATTCAATAGGTCTGCATAAGGGCTCAGAATTCTATATTTTTAATAAGCTTCCCAAACATCCCTAATTATTAGCTAAATTGAGACTCATTGGTCTAGTGGGTAATAATAAAGCCTTATGTTTTTACGTCTCTTTTCCTATATATTAAATATTTTAATATATATTATCTCACTTGATTGTTACTCTCTGAGTGAGGAGGGGGTAACACAACCTGCAGGTTACAAATGTGGAAGTGAAGCCAAAAGAGTTTATAAGGTCAGTGAACTCAGAGCATGAATTTGCACCCAGGATTTCCATCCAAAAGCTCAATGATGTTTCTATCTCACCAGTCCTTCCTGAGAGTGATGACCCAGCTTAGCTCTGTTGAATAAAGAGTAACAAACCACAGGTCATCATTAAGTGAACAGCCAGTATGTTTGAGTCCCTCTGTTATTTCTTTGGCAGAGATAAAGTAAAAGGAAAATGCTGCCTTCTCCCCCAACCCATCCCTGAAAATGACACCTGAGAGAAGAACAATTAGGGTGACAGATCCTCTCAGTGATAGCAAACAATGAAGGTTATTTTCTTAGAGGTATACTTAATATGGAAAATACTAACAAAGTCAGTCCTAATGGGTGCAATAAGCTTGGTTCATGTGTCATATGGTCCTTTGGCAGAGACTACATGGTGAACTAGACAGCAAATGAAATGTACTTCTTTAACTGAACATGGTTCATGAATTCAGTGCTCTCACTTCTCTCTGAGTTGTTACCTCCTAGCCCACTTTGCTTCACTCTACCATCTGCAGTGTGGTTGAGATAACTCATTAAAGGATTTAACCCACTATTATCATATAATACAATATGACATTAACAGGGCATTTTACAGCAGACATGAAAATTCCAGCTGCCTTTCTGGATTAGTAACACAACAAGTTTTGTTTTGCAATTACAAACTGCAAGAGAGCAACATCAGCAAAAGACACCTCCATTTTCTATGCAGGTACACAACCTGCAGCTTTTCCCTTCCAGCTTCTGACTGGAAGAGGCCAGAGGTCCAACAGTGTGGACACAGAGCTATCTCAACATTCAAGAACATGGTCCCTTCAGGCTGGGAGACACACAATGAGGCTCCATGAAGCATACGAGGATTTGTGCTGACCACAAGAAAATAGGAGACAAGCCATTGAAAAAAGAACCAGAAAGAAATGAAAGTTTTTAGTCTTTGATCTCTTTTAAATTTTGCTTGGAGGTATTTCTGGGTGGAAGAACATCTCATCAAGGTTTTTTTTGTTTGTTTTCGCTCTTCTATGTGGTGGCACCATGTATTACCAAAGGAAGTTAGGGAGGGAACATAGAAAAGAAAAATGTGCCTAGCCATTTTTCAGAGCATTGACATTCAAGGAAAATGACTGACAGCTTTTGTTCCTTATGCTCATAATTGGACATTAACAACTCTGAAAGGTTAGCGTCCTGACGAAGCTGGCATTCTATGATAACGCTCCCTTTGTGGTCTCCTAGGTTGGGATTTTATGGCCTTATCATACTAAATCAGATTTCACTGGGCCCTCTGAATTACACACACACACAAGTTGAGACCACCTTCTAGGTAATCACTTTGGGAAGCTATGTGCTTGGTGGGAACCTCCTTCCTTTAAAATGAGTATTATGGTCAATGGCATATTCGTTAAACCACAGAATATATATTTACTGACATCTATTATTACAAGGTTCAGAGCAAGGTGCCACTGCGAAGATGAGATGAGGCAGCAAAAGCAGCCAGGAATCATCTTGGATAGGTACAATTTGGGACACCCCGCAGAGAGGAGCCCAGCTGCAGCCCACACTGTGCTTACTTCCCACTGGATGTAGATGAAGGCAGGGGAATGGGGGTGGGTGCTATACTATCCCCTGAAATCTGTATGGGGAGTGTCTGAGATTTGAAGACTGAATCACATTACTTCTAATATAACAGTTTCTCTTTTTCTGTGATCAGTGCTATTCATGGACATTTCTTTAGTAAAAAATGTTATATCCAAAGACATGGATTAAATGACTTTTATATTGGTGATTGTCTCTGAGCTCTAGTATTTTTATTGGGGAGAAGTAAATTTTGAAATAAACCAACACAAATTCTCATACCAAAATAGGAACCATGAAAGCAGATCTAAGTGACCATGTATATCCAATAGAATGGTTGTGGTGGCCCTGATGGCTCTTAAGGGGAGCCAGTGAGGTTGCCAACTTTACTGCCTCTGGTCAGCTACCTTAGCACCTCCATTGGAGCTCTCCTTATCCTTGTAAAGGTCTGAAGTTACAGTCATTCATCCTCCAAAAGAAGAGGACATAGAGACCTTACATAAAATGTCTTGCAAACTAGGAGATCCATATTTTATGTTTTTCGTAAAACTTGTGGTCATTGTAGTCTTGATTTAATCTTTGTGTTAGGACTTCACCACAAACAGCATTGCTTTTACATAACCATCTGCTCTGTGAGTAGAACATTTTCAGTCTGCTATGTTAAAGCCCTGAGCGTTGTTTTAAAGAACTTTATGCTGGAAAGCCTTAGCTGAGACATTCCTTGGCCTGGTTTCTGCTGCTAAGCCTCACAGCCTGTGTAAGCACATAGATTAATTATCTAAACAGGGCCTGGACACATTGAACACTTCTATATAGACAAATAAATGTATTGTGTGTTCTTTAACATCAGTTTTAACTTAGCTCTTTAAGAAGGGGCAAGATATGCCTGTTGATTACATTATTGGTACATTGAGTGCTTTCCTTAGGATGTTTGTGGGATGTCATTATTGCACGCTTTTAAAGATATCTGTTTAGCAAAACTTCCCATGTCTTTTTGAGATGAAAAAGCAATGAATGCAATCTCTTTAATATTCTTAATAAGTCTAATATTACTAATAGCAACAAATAAAGTTTAACTTGTAGAACTGAACAGCAAACTTGTAAAAGTATCCCCCAGAAGAAATAAAAATCTGATAGTTTTAAGAAACAAATTTAATTAAAACACTATTCTGTAATTCTGCTACAAAATGAGTTTGATTTTTAAAACATGTCTGAAAATGAAAATGTCCTCTTAAATACTGTTCTCTAGAAATAATCATTTTTAGGATCATGATCTTAGTGAAATATGTGGTTGATTTCTATTTTTATTAACACTATATTGTAGTGTAGTGTGTGTGTGTGTGTGTGTGTGTGTGTGTGTGTGATTCCTCCACAAAGAACTAATGTATTAGAGACAATTTTGAATGTAAAAAAAGTTTTATTTCTTTACTGGTGAAAATTTAAAAAGACGTCTCTGTAGCAGGGTATTAGTCAAAAGACCTAATATTTAAATAAGGGTAGAATTTTTTTTTTCAAAATATTGTTGCAAATTTTTATTTGGAGGGAGGGATAATTTTCAGGGATTTTTAGAAGTAGTCTTCAATGATGTGAAATGAGGTCTGGGAGATAAAGTAGATCATCAAACTTGGTAATAACATTTGGGAGATTTTTCCTTCTGGGCCCATGATGATTCTACCAAAGAGAAATTTTGAAAATATGTGGAGAAAGGGTAGTACCAGCAGAATACATAACACACGTGTACTTACGCATAACTGCCTCAGAGGCAGCCAGTGTTTGAACTTAAAGAGTATGAGATATTTACTTACAAATCATCAATTCAAAAACAGGATGGGAGAGGTCATGTTTAAAATATCTATCAGTCAAAGGTGAGAAGCACTATATTTTGAGAAAATAAGATTTTTTTTTTTTTGCAATTAATATCAGAGTAAAATTATTCTAAGAGCACATCTTGGGCAAATAATCTTAAGTGCTTTTCGAGTTTTAGATTAAAAAGAATTCCACACACCCAACATTCTTCTGTATGCTTAAGAGATTAATTTCTTACCACTTTAGGTAATGTCAGTGAAGTCATTATGAGGTTAATAAAAAATTTTAATGCAAAAGACATATGATATAGGAAAACTGGTACATACATGCTACAATTAAGTAAGAATTGCTTTCTTTAGACATAAGTAACTGAGTTGTCCATTAAAAACTTTAAAAAAAATTCCTGAAAACTTGACAAAGTCTTTGATTTTAAAAGAAGTCGACTCTTGGTTGTCTTCATGATTTGTACATTTATGCTAAATGTATTGTTAAGCTAAATCTAAAGAAATTCTGTCTGAATATATCCATTTTTAATTTTACAACTTTATTATGGTTTTAATGGACCCCAAATAAGCTGCATATATTTAAATGTACAATATAATAAGTTTTGCCTTTCACAGGGCACTCAGTGAAGCTGTTTGGGGAATTACTTTAGTAATGTTCAGAAAACAAAAGCAGACAGTGGGAAATACTCGGGTTTGGGTATTGACAAGGTAAGAATGGAAGAAATTTATTTTAACAGACAATGCTGCCATTAAAATATTGTGTGTGTGTGTGTGTGTATATATATATACATATATATAAAACATATATGTGTGTGTATATATATATACACATATATATACACACACATATATGTAATTTCACATGTGCCCAAGTATATTTATTGAAATAATTTGCCTATTCAAAAAAATTAAAGAAACCAATAATAAGTTTAGTTTATCAATAAAAATAGCTATAGAAGATGATATCTATAATACCTGTATCAAAAACTCATGAAGATCAGATGATATCCCATCTTCCCATCCTTGTTGTATGAACCCAGAAATGTCAACCTCAGTGAACTGCAGTTTCCATGTCTGTAAAATGGAGTTACATTTTTCCATCTCAAAAGTTTGTTGTGGAGACTAAATAAGCCAATATATGTATAGTACCTGGGACCTGGTAGGCACTTAATAAATGTAATCCCCATCCTCTACTCCTTCCTCACAAAAAACACTCTTTAAAAGAAAACTATGAAGTGCTATTTACTGTGTTTTAGAAAATGGTATATCACTTAGTATAAGATTTAACTTTAAAAAAAATATGAGCAAAAAATTCATAGACTCCTGGAAGTTTGGTGCTAGAACAGTTCTGAGCTTATCTCATCCAACCCACTCCTTTCAAAATGGAGAAAATGAAACGTAGAAAACTTACTTGGTTCACCCAAGATCATTCACCAAGATGGTGCAAAGAAACTTGACCATTCCCCACCTCAACTGCCAATCATTATTTAATAGAAAAATGGGCTACAAACACTTGTCCAGAGTCAAAATTATGGCAAAGATTGAAATAGAACAATTTAAGAAGAGACATACAATGATTTCATCACAAAATTTTTACCAATTACATCTAATAGCCTAAAAGTATTAGCACACAATCTTCTAGGCAACAAAATTGAATTCTTTATTGGAGCCTATTAAAATATTTGAGAGTAAATGTTAGAAGTAGATTAATAATGTTATTTAGTTTTTTAAATGAACAAAATAGGAAAATATTTAGGTACTTGGCTATGTGAAAATTAAAGTTTCAGCCTGGTAAAAGACATCATAAATAAGAATTTTAAAAAATGAAGCAAATGGGAAAAAAAATGACACTCTACATGACAGTGTACTGGGACATAACAAGCTACTATGAATCACCAGGGAAAAATATGAACACACTAGGAGAAAATGGGCAAAGGATATGCACAAGCATGTCCCAGATAAAGAAATATATATAACCATTAAACAGAAGAGTCTCACTAAAATTTTAAAAATCACATCTTAAAACAAGGAGAGATATATTTATCTCTCAGATTATCAATGATTAAAACAAGTAATAATAGCACACACTTTGGTTAGCATATAGGAAGGGAATTTAAAAAAATATACGCCTAGTATTGACATAACTTTCCTGGAGGGCAATTTGGCAATTTCTATAAAATTTCTATTTAAAAATTTATAAAATTGTTGACTCAGAAATGCCATTGCCATGAATTTGTCTTATAAAAGTACTTGCCCCTATAACTAAAGATATTTTTTAAAGATGTATTTTGCAGACTGAGTTGTAATATAAAAAATTGGGAAGCCAACAAAATGTCCACTCACTGATGAGCAGTTTAGAAATAAGTAGAGGAGCCATGTGTTCATATGGCATGTTTTACTGTTTAAAAAAAACACAAAACAAAAACAAGGTTGCTCTAAACGTACTATCTGGGAAAGTGCCAGTGACACATTAAGTGAAAAAGGAAGTTGTAAAGCAATATGTATAGGATGACCCTATTTTGTAAAAGGGGAGAGAAAGTGTAGGTGTTTGAATATACATGGAAAAATGTCTTACTCAGAATCTTTAATTGAAAGCAACAGAATTGAGCAGAATCTGGCTTAGATCAAAAGGGATGGTTTGGCTCATGTCACTGGGAAACCATGGGTGGAGATGGCCCTAGAACACCCTGGATCTGGGTGTTCAGGTGATGTCTTCAGAGATGTCTCTGCACCACCTCTGCTTCTCTCTGTGTTTTGCTCTCATTCTTTTCATTCCAGACAGCCACCTCCCTCATGTAACTAAAAAACTTCAGCCATTCATAAGCTGACTTCAGATCTTTCTAACAAAATGATCTGCAAAAGCAAGACACAGAATTTCCTATTAGCTCTAGCAAGAACCTCAGGGAGAATCCTGCCAGTTTGGTCCCCAAACCCTTCCCTGAGGCAGTAAGTTGGGCCAGGGTCAGGGCTTATTCTCACCCACCAGCAAAGCTCCTGCTTCGATCCTGGGAAGCAGTGGGGGCACAGAGTGGAGAGCATGGTTCCTCAAAGGTAGAAAGGATTCTGGGAAACAGCACGTGTCCACTGCTATTAATACTGTAACTTAAATATGCAAATATGGGCCAGCCTTAGTGGCTCATGCCTGTAATCCCAGCACTTTGGGAGGCCAAGGTGGGTTGATACCCTGAGATCAGGCATCCGAGATTAGCCTGGTCGACATGGTAAAACCCCATCTCTACTAAAAATACAAAAGTTCATTGGCATGGTGGCATGCACCTGTAATCCCAGCTACTCAGGAGGCTGAGGGACAAGAATCGCTTGAACCTGGGAGGCAAAGGTTGCAGTGAGCAGAGATCGCGCCACTGCACTCAGCCTGCAAAAGAGCCGGACCCAGACTCAAAAATAAATGAATAAATAAACAAGCAAATATGGGGGCTGTGGGAAATGGGATTTTTCTAAAAACCAAACTCTTGCCCTCTCTGTCTCTCTCTCTCTCTCTCTCTCTCTCTCTCACACACACACACACACACACACACACACACACACACACACCCCTTTTCCATTATTTGATCAAAATGCAGCTTGTGTATTTCTGGACAATAAAGTGGTTGATTTCTTCTGGAAAGATACTGGGAAAGGAATTTTATTGAAGAGGCTGATTGGGCTTTTTCTGTGAGCAGAGCCCCTGATTCTGTGAGATAAGTGGGGGAATGCCAGCCTTGGGTGAACACTGCCATGGCTCTGCGTGGGCTTGTTCTAGAGTGCCCCCCATGCCCCTTCCCCCGGGGGCAGGAGGACTCCAGGGCAGGGCCAGCCTCATGGCTCTGCTATAGCCCTGGGACCTTCTGACAGCTGCCTAACAGGCTATAAATGTCCCCAGAATATATTTTTCTTTCCAGAAAGCAGTTAGTCCACTCTCTGCCACTCTTGAAGCTGATTGCCTTCTTTTCCTCGTATAGGCATGTCAAAGAGAAACCAGAAATGCAAGACCTAACAGTTAAACTCACTAATTTGAATTCCACAAAACCAGAATTTGAGATAAATCAGATAGGAGCTATAATAAAGTTTCCGTGTTATCTCTAAATAAAAGAATTCTTTTGCAAATTATAGGGTAAATAAGATTGCAGAGAAATGGGGAAAGCTACTTTTCAAGTAACATGCACTATTTCAGAAGCATCCATCAACAGGTAATCATCTGATAAACTGATGACTAATTGTAAAGCACTGCTATCTATTCAATCAATTTTTTAAAAACAACTCTTTCATTGGACATTTTGTAGCCTAGTTCCTAGTTCCTGTAAATATTCTGAAAAGCATTTTAAAAGGGTATAATTCAGAATGTTTTACTAATTCAGTTTACTGGAGCTTTTGTATTGTAGAATGGCCAAAATTAGCTTTCATATGTTGTAGTGCTTTAAGAGCATTGGTTTCTGAGGTTCAAATTCAGGTTCTATCATTTAATGAGATCTTGGGCAAGCTGCTCACTCTCTGAGCCTGTTTTCTCATTTTTTATAATGGAACAACAATACTCACTCTATGGAATTGTTGTTAGGATTCAGTGGGAAGTTTGGCACATAGTAATCCATCAATAAATATTAATATTTAATGTTCTTAATCGCATATTGTGTTTTAAATGTGCCCAACTCTCCTGGGACCCTAGACATTTTCTTTTAAAAGTTTTGCTTTAGTGAGAACAGAATAGGATAAGAACAGAATGGAGCTAGCCCTAAACACATATGCCAGCCAAGTGCTTGACTAAATACCACTTTGTTCAGTACAACTGGTCATGTCAACTCCGAAGAAAAAACCTCTTCATTCTTAATCTGTTAGCTTCAGTTCTTTGATTTTACAGGATCTGTGGATTATTTTCTTTAAAGAAAGAACCTTACTTACCATGTCATATCATTCCTATATTTAAAAGCCAAAAACTAAAAAACGCTCCACCACTCCTCCATAGAGTTAGGTGGCATTTTGTTCTATTCAACCTTGGCAGAGTACACCAGCATAGATCATTCCCATTTCAACAATGTTCCTGTGCATGTGACACACAGGCAGTGCTTACCCAAGAACCACACTGACGGATGAGCTAGAAAGTCAGGAAGCAGACCAAGCAACTTGGTAAAGTAGAATGAGTGTTGAGAAAATAAAACAAGTGACAAATTGGGGAAAAATATTTGGCACACATATAATAAGCAAAAGCTATAACATTCTACTATAAGAATGCAAACATTTAAAAGCGACTACAAGTTAATCAGAAATGTCAAACAGTCCAACGGAAGAATAAGTCTAGATTCTTCTCTGCCAAGTCACAAAAGAAATTCAAAGGGTCAAGAGCTTATGAAAGAAAGCTGAGTATCATCAGTAAACTGGGAAATTCAAATGAATGCAACAGTGGTTCACCAATTTTGACAATGAGATTTGAAAAAAGTTAAAAAGACTGATAACATCTAATGCTAGGATTTTTAAATAAGTATTCTCTAACAGCAATCTTATTCATTTTCTGTTGCTGCAGTACCAAATTGACATAATTTTAGTGGCTTAAAACAACACAAATTTATTATCCTACAGTTTAGTAGATAAGAAGTCCCACAGACTCTCACCGGGCTCAGATGAAGGTGTCAGACTAGGCTGTATCCCTTTCTGGAGGCTCTAGGGGAATCTATTTCCTTTCCTTTTCCACTTCCTTGCCTTTTCCATTTCCTCGCCTTTTCCATTTTTTTTGCCTTCTAGAGTGCAAACCAGCATTCCTGGGCTCCCTCGTGTATCTTTAAAGCCAGCGATGTTGCAGCCCTCTGATCACTCTCCTGTAGTCACCTCTCCCTTTCTGACCACAGCTGGGACAGATTCTTTGCTTTTAATGATTCATGTGATTAGATTGGGTCCAACTAGATACTCCTGGATAATTTCCTCATCTCAAGGTCCTTAACTTTAATCACATCAGCAAATTCTCTGTGGCTGTGTAAGGTAACATATTCACAGGCTCTCAGAATTAGGACATGGATACGTCTGGGAGGGAGCATTATTCTCCCTATCACACTAACCGTGAGAGGTTGGCCTGCTGGCAGGACAGTTTGGCAATATATGCATTACCACTGACCCAGCAATATGACACCTGAATATCTATGCCACAGAAACACTTGCACATGTGCATAAAAATGTACATTCAGAGATGTTTATGGCAGCATCATTTGTGAAAGCAAGAGAATAAAACAAATCAAATACTCTTTGAAAAAGAATGATTAAATAAGTTATGATATGACCACATTATGTTACTAGGTAGCTGTTAAAAATACAGGTAGCTCTGTATGTGCACATATGCAAAGACCTTCACAACACATTTTTTTTTTAACTTTTAAGTTTTAACTTTTAAGTTCAGTGGTACAAGTGCAGAGGTTCAAGTACACAGATAAACTTGTGTCATGGGGGTTTGTTGTACAGATTATTCTATCACCCAGGTATTAACCCTAGTACCCATTAGTTATTTTTCCTCATCCTCTCCCGTCTCTCACCCTCCACCCTCTGAAAGGCCTCAGTGCATAACATATTGTTAAGTGAAAAAAAGGAAAGAAAACACAAGTTCAAGATATACTATAATACAAATTTAAATTTATAAATTAAGAATTTAGAAAATGTCTGGAAAGATCCCCACCATTGGAGGGCTCTGAGAAATAGAATGGAATTGAGGATGAATGATGGAGGGAATATATATATGTGTGTGTGTGTGTGTGCGCGCGCATGTGTATGTGTGAATATATG
This sequence comes from Sapajus apella, assembly GCF_009761245.1. NCBI lineage: Eukaryota > Metazoa > Chordata > Mammalia > Primates > Cebidae > Sapajus > Sapajus apella. The sequence continues at coordinate 5,661,562 of NW_022437021.1, forward strand.
TGAATATATATACACAAATACAGATATACATATTTTATATTTTTATGTATATTATAAATATGTCACCTGTATATTTATATGTAATATATATTATATATGACATTTTCTATATATGTTTATATATTAAATGTATTTATATATTTGTATATTAGCTGCATTATATAGTATCTGTACATTTACATGTTTACATTTAAATATCTGTAATATTTGAATTTTTACATAAGTATATTCAACTTATATTTTTTAATATTAAGTTGTTTAAAAAACAAAGCACAGCAGACTGTAAGTCATGGACACAGCTGTGTGACTTAGGCTACTCACTTAACCGTCTGAGCTTTAGTTAACTAGTCTATAAAATAAGGGGTTAGACACAGGAATTCTAAATTCTATTTCAACTCCAGATTTTATGAATAGTTGTAGCAAAAAATTTGAACTCACTCTAGTAATATTTTGGTGATGTATGAAAAGGAAAATAGTAATTTCTTTATTGATTTTTAAAATCATGTCCTAAGTTTTCTGGAATGGTCTCGACATTAAATAATTTTAATTTTGGATTATGTAATATGTTAGTACTTGCCATATGGTGTGACTCAATTTAGATCTCTACAGGCATTATAATACATTGCTGGTATTGATGCAAATTGGTACAATCTTTCTGAAAAGCAAATCACAACAGGAGAAAGCTTTTTAAAGCAGTTTAATCATTGACCTAGTAATCCCACATCTAGAACTTTTACTCTAAGAAAAAACACAGAAACACTCTAAATGTCCACAAGTTCAATAAATTAAGTTATATGCAGTAAGCAGTATTATACAGTCATTGATAATATTTCAAAGAAGTGTTAATAACACAGAAAAATTTATAATCAAATGTTGAGTGACAAAATATATAGAAATATGTATATATTTCCTGTTCTCTGGTATAGGTTTTATGTCCATGGGCCTAGAATAAAGATTGGAAGGGAATGTACCAAAATGTTAATGATGGATAACTACAGGTTGTGATATTTAAAATGCTTTTTGGCAATTTCAAATCTTCACATAGTGAACTAGTATTACTTTTTTAACCATAAAATAAAATTCAAAATGGTCTCTGTACTTATAAATTATAATAAGCTTTTCAAATGAAAACTTTCACTGTCTTTATAGAAAAATTACTAATTTTCTTAACCTTTGGATAATTATCTATTTTTGATTCTTTTTGTGTTAGGTTTAGTTTACTCTTCTTTGTCTAGTTTCTTAAGGTGGAAGGTAAGTTATCGATTTGAGATCTTTTTTCTCTTTAAATATAGGTTTTAGAGCTACACATTTTCTTTTAAGTACTGACTTAGCTGTATCCCATAATTTTTAATAAAGTGTGCACTTTCTCAAAGTACCTTCTTTTTAAAAAAATTTTCTTTTTCTTTTCTAAATTTATACTTTAAGTTCTGGGATACATGGCAGAATGTACAGGTTTGTTACATAGGTATACACATGCCATGGTGGTTTGCTGCACCCATCAACCCATCATCTACATTAGGTATTTCTCCTAATGCCATCTCTCCCCTACTTTCCAGTCCCCCAGCAGATCCTGGTGTGTGATGTTCCCCTCCCTGTGTCCATATGTTCTCATTGTTCAACTCCCACTTATGAGTGAGAACATGCAGTGTTTGTTTTTCTGTTCCTTTGTTAGTTTGCTGAGAATGACTTTCTAAATTCCTTTGTAATTTCTTGTTTAAAGTATTGGTTATTTGGTAGTGTATGTTTAAAATTTCCCCATAATTGTGAATTTTCAAATTTCCTTCTGGTATTTTAAATTAAATTCCCTTGTGGTCAAAGAATGTGCTCTACATGATTTCAGTCTTCTTAAAAGTCTCAGGACTTGTTTTATGGCTAACATACGGTCTATCTTGGAGACAGTTTCATGTAAATTTGAGAAGAATTTATATTTTGTTGCTGTTAATTGTTCAAAAAGTGTCTGTTAGGTCTATCTGGCTTATTGTATTGGTCAGGTTTTCTATTTCCATGTCGATCTTCTGACTATTCTATCTTTTACTGAAAGTAGGATACTGAATGCTGTTGAATTGCTTATTTCTCTCTAATTCTGTCAGTATTGTTTCACATGTTCAGTTCTGTTGTCAGGTGCATATATGTGTATAATTTCTATGTCTTCTTGATAGATTGATCCCTTTATCATTATAAAATGATCTGTCTATAGTAACAATTTTTGGCCTAAAGTCTGTTTTTTTCTGATATTAGTATAGCAAATCTAGTTATCTTTTGATTATTGCTTGCATGACATTTTTTCCATTATTTTAATTTCAACCTATTTGGATACAGTACTTGAATATAAAGTGTGTCTTTTGTAGATAGCAAATAGTCGAATCATTTTTAAATATCTATCCTGCCAATCTCTGGCTTTTAATTGGAGTGTTTAATCCATTTATATTTAATACTATTACTGATAAAGTAGGATTTACAACTGCCATTTTCTATTTGTTTTCTGTATGTCATGAATTTTTTATTCATTGATGCCTCCATTACTGCCTTTCCTTGTGCTGAATAGATATTTTCTAGTGTATCATTTTAATCTCCTTGTTTTACATTATCTTTTAGAGTTAAATTTTCTTAGTGATTACCCTGAAGATTAGAATATGATACAAAAACTTTGCTCCAATACCATTCCATATCAACTCTCAACCCTTGCCATGTGAGAGCAACATTTGGGATATATTCATTGTGTCAGTTCTCACTAGTAAGCACTGGTTATATCTCACTTTAATTAACAAGTATGTCTTGAAGAATTCCTAATTTCTATTTAGGAGTTAAATGAAGTGGTAAAGCAACCAGGCTAACTATTTAAGCAAGGAATATGGTAGCTCCATTTCACAAAGGAGATTTTGAAGGAGGCACCCCCATTCACTGAGTTTTACCAGTTTTGTTTGGCAGCTCATAAAGTGATTTTATATGCAACTGAAAAAATGTAAAACTGTTTCCCACAGTGCTTTAAACAAGTTATAATGCATTTTTGGATACAAAGGGCTATGAGGAGATTTCCTGACAAGCGTGAATAAAGGTGGAAATTTCATTTTTTGTTGAGATTATTTAAGCACTGACTTTAAGGCAGCAGCAGTAAGCTTATTCTTGCTGGCTATGAGCACACTGAAACTCCTAAGCTGAAGAGAGGTAAATCAACATTCCAGGGTGTGCAAAATGACAAAAATATGTGCACAGTTTGTGTAACACAGAAACAATTATTTTTTAAGTTTTATCCTTGGGAAGTGAAAAAGTCAAATTACCCTTTATATACCATTCACACACACACATTTCTATAATGTATAATATGTCACTTTGCATTGCATTGATTTATTTGACCACAGACTGGAATAAGAAGTAGGGCTAAAATATAGTCATTTCTATAAGATCTTTCCATTTTTTTATTTTCAGTCACTCCTTTATCAGAATATATGTATCGGTTTAGTTAAAAAGAGCATGGCATTGGTGTTAGGCAGATCTGAACTTGAGTCATGATGCTACCACTAGTGTGACTTGGTTCTTAACCTCTCCATCATTTAATCTCTCTAAGCCTCAGTTTCCTCAACTGAAAAGTAGACTTAAATTTGGTATCAACTTTACAGAGCAATTGAGATAATGAATCAATCTGATTAGCTATTACTAATGTAGCTATTGCTAATAATAAAACCATAAATAAAGATAATGTAACAGCAACTATTTTGAGTACTTGCTGCATGCAAATCAATCTACTAGAGCCTGAAGACAAATGGTAAATGAACATATGTTGAGCCCATTTGATTCAAATGTGCTTCAAGAAAAGTCTGAGAAATGAGGAATAATGACATATAAAATGCAATGCAGATCAAAGGAAATTTCAGAGACGTTTTTAGGGTAACTGGGGGTAATGGGATTAAGGTAGAAATGGAATTGGAGTTGCAAAATGTCTGCTTAACAGTTTTCAACATACTAATGAAAATAAAATATTTGGGCTTTTTTGTTTGTATGTACTTTCTTCAATGTCTTGAAAAAATATTATTAGTATTGGTTGGTTCAGCATAGATTAGCTTCATTATTTACAACAGATGTTCCTTGGACGTTACCATCAGCCCTCTTATCCATGGATTCTGCATCTGTGGATTCAATCAACCATGAATTGAATATATTTGAGGGGAAAAAAATGGTTGTGTTTTACCTAAATGTGTAGACCTTTTTCTTGTCCTTATTTCTAAAAAATACAGCATAACAACTATTTATATTGTATTTACACTGTATTAAGTATTATAACTAATATAGAGATGATTAAAGGTATGCAGAAGGATGTGCATAGATTGTATGTAAATACTACCCATTTTATTTCCAAGGCTTGAGGATCCACAGATTTGGGTATCTGCAGGGGGTCCTCTAACCAATCCTCCATGGATACTGAGGGATGACTGTACATGTAAAAATATTTGTAAAGTAAATCATGTTTGAAATTATTCCAAATGAGCTTTGTACTTTCTAGTCATTACATTTTGCTCATTTTACTCCCCACTTAAAGTACTTTCCCTCTCTTCTCTGTCAACTCCAATTCTATCCAATTTTCCTGGGCCACCACCAACACCACTTACTCTCTGAACCTCCTCTAAGGTCTTCCCAGTCCTTGTGGTTTTCCTACTCATGTGAATTACTACAGGATCTGCATTTAATTATATAGAAGCTCAACAAGCAACTGCTGACCAATTACAGAGAGCCAGGCCCTGGAACTTCTACTGGAGACATAAGATGAACAAGATGCAGTCCCTGCCCATTTTTATGGGACGTAGAATCCGGTGGCAGGAGACAGACATACTAAGAGAATCATTATTCCAAATAATATTTTTTTAAATAAAGAGCATATTTATAAAGAAATACTGCATCAAAAAGATCAGAAAGAAAACCAGTCACTCAATAATTTGCCTTTTTGGTAAATCTGGATTTTCATCTGGAACGCAATGTACATCTGGGCTTTAATACGTTTTTCAGAAATAAGGAAGTTGCCCTTTAAAAGTAGTTACAGATGTCCTATCTTCATAGATAGAGGAAAAATTCACCTTTATAAGAAGACTTCTTTTTTTATTATGAGAAAGAATTCTAACATGCATTTTCATTATGCCAAGTTAAAGCTAAAATGCTACTCTAGAATGGAGACAATTGGGACAAGTAGCTAAACTACTTTGCATAAAGATGTAAACATTTGACTTTACTGTGGTAAGAATTACATCTTGCAGAAATTAGCCTTTGCCACAATAGTGTATTACAAACAACTTCAAAATGCAGTGACTGAAAAAAATTATTTTATTTCCCCAGATCGGTGAGTCAGTTGGGCAGGTTTCGCTTCATATTGCATGTCTGCAGGTCTGTGTCTTCCCCACATGTCTTTCAACCTTTTTGGTCCCATTGAGCTATTCAGGGCACATTCTTCTCATGGCAACCGCAAAGGCACACCAAAGGGCAAGCCCAATCACACCAGCACTTTTCAAACTGCTTTTTGCATCACATCTGCTAACATTCTATTAGCCAAAGCAAACCACATGATCCAGCCCAAAGTCAAGAGGCTGGGAAGGACATTCCATCTTTAATAGCAGAAAATGCAAAACTACAAGGCAAAGAATGTAGATATAGGAAATGATAGAGTCAGATACAATAATTCAACCTATCAGACTCCATAAAGATATTGATTGAAATGTGTTTGAAACTGAAGGAAGGATATGGGCTTTGCAATTATTCTCTGTGGACCAGAGAAAGAAGAGATTTGAGGGTTCTCTGGGCAGCAGGCTATGAGATGGAGCAGATTAAACAGGGAGGGCTCTTGAAATCAATACCTGTGGAAAGGAGTGAAAGGAAGCAAAATTGGGCAAAGGGAAAAGTGGAGCTCTGACGTGGTCTCAATAAAGCGTTCAGGCAACTCCGTGGGAAATTTTGGAATTTGGGTGGTCCTTCAGAGTTGTCCCAAGTTGGAACATGGCATGCAGACTTGTATATCTCTGCTCAGTTTTCACAATACCTTTGCTTGATCTGGTCTTGTGTAATTTTGGCCATAGGCAATCTCCAGTGAGGGCTGATAAAAAGCAAAGACCCCGACACTGTGAAATCTAAGTTTGAGATAGGAATGCTGATAATAGACACAGCATAATAAATAAATAAATAATGTAGCTTGTTAGAAGCTTCTTGTACAATGCAAGAAGCGTTTCCATATTTATAATATGGAAATAATTATAAATAATATTTATAATATGGGTTAGAAAGAAGAAAGGTAAGGTAATAGGAAAGCAGGAGGTGTTGCAGTGCAATACAGCAGAGAGTGGCAGAGCAGGCTTATTGAGAAGGTGGTATTAGCATAAAGACTGAAGAGCTTTTCAGGCTAAAGTAACAGCCAATGCAAAGGCCCTGAGAGGGGAGTTTGCCTGGCATGTTTGAGAAGCAACAAGAAGGCCAATGTGGCTAGGGCAGGACAAACTGGGCAAAGAGAAAAAGGATCAGACAGATAACTGGGGTCAGAACACATAGGGCCTAGTAGACTATTGTAAGGACTTTGCTTTTAGTCTGAGTAAACTGGAGAGCCGTTAGAAAATTCTGAGCAGAGAAGCAAGGTATTTTTGTTTTGTTTGTTTGTTTGTTTGAGACTCTGTTGCCCAGATGGAGTGCGGTGGTATAATCCTAGCTCACTGTAGTCTAGAACTCCTGGGCACAGGTGATCCTCCTACCCCAGCCTCCTAACTTGCTGGAACTACAGGTGCACACTACCATGCCTGGCTAATTTTTAATTTTTTTTTGTAGATACAGGGTCTCCCTGTGTTACTCAGGCTGATCTCTAACTCCCGGCTTCGAGCAATCCTCCTGCCTCAGCCTCTGAAACTGTTGAGATTACAGGCATGAGCCACCCCACTGGGTCCATATTTAGGTTTAAAAGGGTCACTCTGGCTTCTGTACTGAGACTAGACGGTGGGTAGAACAAAGATAGAAACAGAAAGGTTAGGAAGCTGATGACGGTGGTGCAGACCAAGGCAGCAGCAGAGGTCGTATTGAGAAATAGTCATGCTGTGGATGTAGGATGAGGGTAGAGTAAGAGATTTTCTGATGAATTGGATGTGGAGCAGGAGAAAAATACGAGTCAAGAATGATGTCAGCGTTGTGACCTGAGCTCTGGGAAGATGGTGTTTCCATTAATTGAGATGGGGGTGCTGGCCAGAAGTACAAATGAGGGGGCCATATCGGGAGTTCTGTTTTTGACATATTCAATTGAGACAACCAAATCAACATGCTACTAGATAACTATATGTGAGTCTGGAGTCAGGAGAGAGGTTTGGGATGAAGAGGTAAATTTAGGAGTCTTAGACATTTAAGTGGTATTTAAAGCCATGGGATTAGATGAAATCACCAAGAAAGGAAGTGGAGATAGAGAATAAAAGAGAACGAAGAACTGAGCACTGGAGATCAACATTCAGAGGGCAGGTAGAAAAAAAAAGAAGCCAGCAAATGAGACAAAGAAGAAGCAACTAGGAAGATAGGAGGAAATTCAAGACAGTGTGTTGTCCCAGAGTCAAATGAAGAAGGGTCAAGTCAAATGAAAAGTGAGAGTTGGCCATTGCAGTTAGCAACATGGAAGTCACTAGTGATCTTTACAAGTGCAGTTTCAGTGAAGGAGTCGAGGGAAGCAAAAGTCTGACTGGGGAAGATTCAGAAGATAACAAAAGGAAGGGAATCAGAAATGGCAACTAGAGACATCCGTTTCAACAAGTTTTGAGGCAAGTAATCCAAAGAAATAGTGTTACAGCTTGCAGGGAAAGATGGGAGAATAACAGCGTGTCTTAAGCTACTGGGAATGATCCAGTAGAGAAGAAACATTTTGATAATATAGAAGTCAGAAAAGATAATTGCTAAAACAGTATCCCTGAGTAGGTAAGGGGGATGGGAAACTAGTCATGGCTGGAGGAACTGGGTTTTAATTAGCAGAATGGAGACCTCATCTATGATAGCAGGTGGGAATGCAGCAGATGAGGGAGATGGATTGAATGTGGAGATGTGATTGTAAGCATCAGGGGAGGCTCTCTTCAAATTGCTTCAGTTTTCTCAGTGAAGTATAATGCAATATCATCAGCTAAGACAATAGAGATGGGAGGAGGAACGTCAGAGAGTAAGAGAAAAAAGAGAGTATCAAATAATCAATGAATGGGTGAACAAATGGACTAGACAGGCATAGGATGGTTAATGGGATCAGGAAGGGTTCACTTGAGTTTGTGCTTATGAATTTAAAGTGAGATCAATCAGTATGGTTGTCTTCTTTTCTTCTCCATCTCCAGTAAGTTATCCAGGTGCAGATACAGAGAATACAGAGTTTAATTTAAAAAGCATTATCGGTTTGTTAAAAAACATTTAAAAAAGGTAGAAAAGCAGCAAGGAAATTGAAGGTGTGTGCAATTGAGAGTGATTATTGAGGATGGAATTCAGCTGGGTATGGAGGGAAGTGAGGATACGAAGTGGGTGAGGAGCAGTGAAAGGGTAGTAGAAGAATTGTAGGTCCCAGTAGGGTCAGAGTATTAGAGGGGGTGATGTGGAAAGTCAGGCGATGTTGGTCAGTGTGTAATATATGACACTGAGAGAATGAAATCACATGGTCTAGCAAGGCCAGCCCATGGGAGTGGGGACTGCAGAGGAGAGGACACACAATGAGGGAAAAAGAGGTTGGGCATCCGAGAACACCAGACACTGGAAAGATGATTCATGCATATTGAGGTCACCAATAAATTAAAACCCCAAATTGTAAATTAAGGAAAACAAAGTTATGGTACAACTGTGCAATGAAATATTATGCCGTCATCAAAAATAGAAGTTTGGGAAAAATATGTAAAGACATGAAAAAAAGACATAAAAAGTGCTAAGGGAGTAGGGAATCCAAGATATTTGATTTTAATTATATATGAAGTACAATTCCATTTTCTTAAATATATCTTTATGCATAGAGAAAAGACTTGAGGAAATAGAATGCCAGTGGTATTTATCTCTGGGTGAAATTTATTGTTTTCTATGTATCGTTTTTATTTTCTAAACTTCCTAAAAAAATAGAAAAAAAATCATTAACAAAAAACAACAAAAGAAAGTAAACATATTATCTCTGGTGCATTAAATTTTGTAAGGGCATTTTTAAAAATAAATAGTCACAACTTCCAGATTTCCCACTGTCTTCTGCATGATAGTTCACTTAGGTAATGTGAAATTTGACACAGTTTTATGGCCAAATTATGAATTTTCTTTCATCTTCAGATGGCATTTTTTCCATAAAACAGTTTTCTTTTCAATCAATTGAAACTCTAGGAAGTTGTGTTTCTGTCCAAAAGTTCTCCAAATGGAGATGTTCAAATTTGAAATAAGCTTTCCTTCTAGAGAGGACACATGTCCTTTACAGAAAATATGGGAAAACATTAGCTACATTTCTAAAGCTTAAGCATCTAGATCTGGTATGGAAAACTAGAATTATTATAACTTAGATTGCTTTAGTAGAGGCTGCTCCCACTCAGGGATAAGTTGGGTGAATAGGCTTCAACTGTGGGGTCTTTCTTTGTCTGTTGGTAAGATACACTGAAGTAAGCATATTTAAAGAGAATGCTAGTTAATTTAAATGTGTAAGTAAGGCTGGTTGAAAGTAAAAGTAAATACACACGCACACACACACACGTGCACACACATCCTTCTCTTCACCCCAGGAACAAAATACATGTTTGCGTTTATGAACCTAGTGGTAGTCTTATGTTTTACTTTTACTTTCAGCTTTTCCTAAAGATTTTTTTTCCCTGACCTATTAAGAGAAACTCTACAGAGGAAAAGACCTCTTCTTCACTCTCGATCAAATAGATTTCTGCCTGTCCTTATCTCTAACACCCTCTGTAGTCTCATGTCGACAATAAAGAACTAGGTTAGGGAAGATAATATAAGAAAAATTTTAAGACTGAATCATATGACATTTGATTTGAAATTGTACAAAATTGTGAAAGCATTAATCTCATACTCACTCGGTCTGAGGACAAAGTCCATTTATCATTTTGGAAAATTTTTATTTTTAAATTAAACCAATTTATAATACAATTGACAAGAGAAAATTAAAAAGAAAATATGGTTGAACTTTAACCATTTAAGTTCCTGCATCTAATCTCAGCAGGAAAGTCTGGAGTAATTTTGAGAGGAAAAAAACATTGTCTAAAAGTTAAAAAATATCATTTTAAGCATGAAATTTCCTAAGTCATGAGAGTCCGATATCACACTGCTATTTCCCTGGCTACTGACTTCAAATCCATGCCACCTTTGTCTGAAAATCTACTGCCTACAACCTGGCCAGAACACAGGGTGGGGATGCTCATCTGTAAAAGTTTGCCCATATCTTGCTTTACTATTGCCCCATCCCTAACCACAAAGCTGAGTGAAAAAAAAAAAGAAAAAAGTCCCCTGTATTTACATCTGATTTGCATTAGACCTTCAATTCAAAAATATAAAGTTTGCAGTGACTAGGAAACTTATAGCCCTTCTTATAATAAGAAACTATTCCACTTTTACAGTAGTATAACTAGCCTGAAGATAGGGAAAAGGCCTGAGAGGTCATCTAGAGCAGTGGTCCTCAACATTTTTGGTACCAGGGACTGGTTTCATGGAAGACAATTTTTCCATGGACTGGAGAGCAGAGGGTGGCAAAGGCGGAGTGGGAAAATGGTTTTGAGATGATTCAAGCACATTCCATTTATTGTACACTTTATGTCTACAATTATTACATTGTAATATATAGTGAAATAATTATACAACTCTCCATAATGTAGAATCAGTGGGACCCCTGAGCTTGTTTTCCTGCAGCTAGATGCTTCCATATGGGAGTGATAGGAGACAGTAACAGATCATCAGGCATTAGATTCTCATAAGGAGCATGTAGCCTAGATCTCTCACATGCACAATTTATAACAGGGTTTGCACTCCTATGAGATTCTAATGCCACTGCTCATCTGATAGGAGGTGGAGCTCAAACAGTAATGTGAGCAATGGGGAGTGCCTGTAAAAACAGATGAATCTTCTCTCACTCGCCACCCCCGCCCCTGCCCTGCTCCCCTCCTGTTGTGTGCCCCCAGGGTTTGGGGACCCCTGATCTAGAGCCTAATCTTGTAACTAGGAAGGTACATGACTCCCCTCAAGATCATGAGGCTGAATAAAAACGCTTAAATGAAGACTTCAAAATTAGATTCTCTTGTGTGCATGCATCTACTGTAGAGTGTCTACACACACACACCTATCTTCACATCACTCTTTCACTAAGAATTTAAAGAAGCAAATTTTCAAAACTTGGCTATAGTTACTGGCTAAATCATTTGCTTACTCTAAACTAGAATTCCTTTTTATTTAAATGTAACATTTCAATTGCAGGAGTTCAAATACATTGCATGCTGAATAATCCTAAAGGTACAAATATTTCAAAATAATACTTTAAATAGAAAAACTTGTCTTTGGTACATTAACACTGAATTTTTCCATTTCTTTCTAAGCCAGCCATGAAATATCTACCCTAAATGAAGTAAGAACTTGGTTGTGTGATTCAAAAATGTCAAGAACCTCTGGCCTACATGATCTAAGATAAATGGAAGTTTGTGCAACTAGCATGATTTTGGTAAAACGTATTTTTTTTAATTAAAAGAGTCATATAATTATATTAAAAAGCTGTTTATGGTAAAATCAAAATCAATACTAGTGATAATAACTAATACTTATGAAGTGATTACTAAGTGTTAGACATTGTGCCTAATGTTTTACTATATTATCATGTTTTATACTTCCAACAATCCCTTTGGGATAGCTATGGTTCTTAGGCTCATTTTACAGTTGGAGGAACTGAGCCCTAAAAAAATTATGGTATTTGATGAGATAATAAGCTAGCAAGTGGCAGAATTAATATTGGAACCCAGGTAGTTTTAACCACTCTGTCAACCAGATCACATAGAACAGTTATTAGCAAATAAGAAAAGAATGGCTTGTGTGAGTTTAGTTTTCAGTTAAATGGTGTGTTTCACGGATGGCTGATGTGATTAGCACTTTATAAACCTTGGAAATGTTGCTCGTCAAGCATGGAAAAGTAAAATAACTGTGCTTGCTTTCTGTTCCCAAGACTAACTTTTTAAAATTCCGTAATATGTTAAGGTAATAATAATGAAAAAATTAATTACATAAACAGGCCATTAGGTTAAAAGCCTACACAAGCATGACCTACCAATTTTCCAAACTGATGGTAGAAATTAGTATGTAGATGGACTTTAACCACAGTGTAAAAATAACCCAACATGCCCTTGTGAATCATTGTCGAACTCCTTACTCATTACAGATTGTACTTCTCATTATCATGCCACATGTAAAATCTTGACCAGATTTGTCTGACATCCAAACAAACTCTTATAACTAACTCAAGCAGCACGTTTCTATGGCATTTCGGCCTGCTGCAGGTGTTTCTCTATCACAATGAATGATTACATTAAACAAAGACAAGAAATATTCTAAAGCTGACAAAACCGCATATCTGAAATCTGTATTTTCTATCTCTCGGGAAATTAAAATCTACAAGTATAGGGGCTTCAGTGCCCATGTCTTGGGGCCATTCCAGGATTATAAAGAAGGATCTTTTTTTTTTTTTTTTTTTGCAAGCCCAAGGATTATGGTAATACAGGAAATTAAACTGTGTTTATAGACTGGACACCAGCATGCCAGCATGCTTTCTTAGCTTTCTTCCCAACAAAAATAAAAACACTAGCAATCAAACGAGTAAGCAAGAAATGACAAGTGTTTTGACAGCTCTAGAATACTTTGAGGTATTTTTAGCATATTTCTGAGTCGTATTAGCTTAACCTGTAATAGAATATAAATGAGCCCATATGGCACAGATGTAATTATGCTCCATGTGAGAAATCCCTGTGGTAGGTTGAGGAGGGGGCTGGGGAGGAAGAATACACCAGCCCCCACCTCCCTCCCCAACCTCTCCCCCTCACCACATGTGCCTTCTGGAGGGCATGATTTACACATCATTTGCATTGAGAAGAATATGAAGAAACACAATGCTAACAACACAGTACTGAAAAGGGCAAGCAAGAGATTGGGGATCCCTAAGGGTGCTGCTCTCTGTGACTGACAACCAGTTAGGAGTAGAGGCAGCTTCCCCTGGGGATCACATTTGATGAAGCAATCTTTGATTATGTGGGCACAGCAATCATAAGGCATAATTATTATTACTGCAAGAGAATGGGCAACAAATCTCAGGGGAAAGCCTCTCTGTCACAGACACTTTGCTGGCGCACACTGGAAGCAAATGTTCTCCCAAGGATCATTTTCATTCCAACCTGATATTTAGCTGAAGCTTCTTTGACTACCAGTCATGAAACATTAAATATAGATTAGAGCCAGAGAGATGTTGAAAGATGAAATTCACCGGAGGTGCATGCTTGTGTCCTTGAGAAACAACCTCGAATGCTGTCCAGATGTTGCAGCAGCAAAGCAGAATGGTCCCAAGCTGCAAGGAGGCTGCAACAGAGGAAAAAAGAGATGTTTAGCATTCCACCAGCCTTCTGTTTGGTTTATTTGTACTACATTAATTTAGCAGAGAATCCTAACAGGCTGTTAGTGGTAGATGTTGCAAACTGTTCACTATCCCGAAAGAATGAAGAAATGCTTTTGTGCCAAGAAGAAGAGTAATTCAAAGCACGTAGTTGATTTTTTACAGTTTCAAACTGTGATAAGACTAAGGTCTAGCAACAGAAACATATGTTAGCAGTTCTGTCTGTTTCTCGATGAATTAAAAAAGGGCACCCCTAAAACAAGTAGATGGTTAACTTACTTTGAACATCTCACTAGATATTAACAGATACGTGCAGTGGAATTTGGAATACCTTGGTTTGATTTGGAATGGTTTGCGGAGGGCAGCTGTGCTGTTGAAAGCAAAATTCGTTGCTCAGGTGTGTGATGGGAATATCTCTCCCATTTCCTCAATGAATTGAGTGCGCTGCATTTACATTCGAGATTCTCTCCTCTCCACTACCCTTATCTCACCCACTTTTGCAGAACATGAATCAGAGGGAGGCTCTCCTGGTATTAGTTAGCATGCAGCATGCTTTATCCAGGGAAGACTCTTGCTCACAATCATTCCCAGCAAACCGGAGATATTAAAGCAGTCACCCTAGAGGCAACTGACCAACTGTTCTTCTTGATAGGAAACAGAGACAGAGATGAGGAGGCGAGTACCAGGTAGGAATAGGAAGTGAGATCTAGAAACTCTTTGCCAATGAGGGCTGACAAATACTGGCGTGGATGGACAAAGACTTTTTATTCCCATAGACCTTTCAAAACAGGAGGTACTGCTTAGTTCCTCAGGTCTTTCTGGAAGCGAAGAGCTGGATTAGATGACATGCTGACCGCCCCCTCTTTTCCAGCTCTCTTTTACCTTGTATCGAACTAGCATACAAAAATTCTGAATCTCTCTCCCACCAAAAAAAAGAAGGAAAACCAAAAGCTGTGTCTGAAGTTGCATCAGTCACTGGGGGTCTCTCGTCATTGTGCTTCAGGGCCTAAGGTGATCATTAACAGTCAGCAAGGCAAGCGCCCTGAGGCTCGTGAGAGCAGGGAGACAGCAGAGTCAACTCTTACCTTTTAAGCATCCCTCCCCAGCTCTTGTTAGAGGCCCCTTCTAGAATGCCAATTCTGTGTTTATACTGATGGTGGAAATAGATATGTAGGGAATAATCCTAAAGTCATGTTAAACAAATACAATTCACCAAAAAGGAAGAGCCAGTCCCTGCCAATTTTCATCAGTCCTTGTTCCACTTATGTAAGAGCCCTGGCAGCCGGGCACAAAAGTAACCTCAAGAAATATCGTCATACTCTATCAATGGATAGTCCTCCCATGATAGGTTTGGAGTGGGGAGTGAAGGGTGAAATGGTAAATGTCTCACCAGGGAGGTGGCCCTTGAGTTGGCTCTTAAAGGATAATAAAGGATTTTGTTGGAGGTTCAGGGTGCTAAGGAGATTCCCGCAGCTGGATGGCACTCTTAAAAGCACAGAGACTTTGAAATTGCAAGCTGTCAGGGAACTGCAAATAGTGGGGTAACGCTAAAGGGTAGTAGGTAAGTGGGGAGAGAAAAATAAGCTAGATGGATAGAAGGTGGCCATCCTAAGTTTTCCTGAATTGAGTAAAGAAAGGATTGAGCAGATGTAGTCAAATCAGTTAGTATTACAGTGGTCCAGGTGTGAGAGGATGAGTTCCTGAACTAGGGCAGTGACAGTGGGGATAGGAACTACAGGATGGATAGGAGAGAAGTTAAGGTGGGATAACCCACTGGACTTAGTAGCTTTCACAATGTGAGGAATGAGGGCAAAAGGGAGCCTGGGATGATTCACAAGTAGAGTGAGCAAACAGAAAATACTGTCTGAATCATTGAATTTCATCTCCAAATTGATTCTTGTGTTACATGAGAAGCAAGTTCGTTTCTGTATTTGATTTTGATTTGATTTGGGGAGGCCTTATTTGGAATTTCCGGGTATCCCCTTTGTGCAGCAGTCCTTAACCTTTTTGGTAACAGGGACTGGTTTTGAGGAAGATAATTTTTCCACAGATTGGGGGTGGGGAGGATGGTTTTGGGACAATTCAAGTGCATTATATTTATTGTGAACTTTATTACTATTACATTGTAATATACAATGAAATATACAACTTATCATAATATAGAATCAATGGGAGCCCTGAACTTGTTTTCCTGCAACTAGATGGTCCCACCTGGGAGAGATGGGGGACATGACAGATCATCAGGCCTTAGATTCTCCTAAGGAGCATACAACCTAAATCCCTCACAGGAACAGTTCAAATAGGGTTCGAACTTCTCTGAGAATCTACTACCACCACTGATCTCATAGGAGGTGGAGCTCAGGTGGTAACGTGAGCAACAGGGAGCAGCTGTAAAAACAAATGAAACTTTGCTCACTTGCCTGCTGTTCTCCTGCTGTGCAGCCCGGTTCCTACCAGGCCACAGACCAGTACTGGTCCGTGCCCCAGGGCTTGGGGACTCCTGCCTTAGTGGACAGCAAAGAGAAAGCACCTGGATGAAGGAGAGGAAAGAAGGCATCTGTGCTGGTAGCCTTCAGATTGTGGACAGTGGAGACAAGGTGATGATGGTCACCAGGAGAACCTTGTGAAAAAGTAATATAACACGTTCTAAAAGCTTTTTAAAAAAATTATTATTTTATTTTTGAGACACAGTCTTGCTCTGCCACCCAGACTGGAGTGCAGTGGCAATCTCGGCTCACTGCACTATCCACTTCCCAGGTTCAAGAGATTCTCCTGCCTCAGCCTCACGAGTAGCTTGGACCACAGGCAGGTCTCACTGCCCCCGGCTAATTTTTGTATTTTTAGTACAGACAGGGTTTCGCCATGTTAGCCAGACTGGTCTCGAACTCCTGACCTCAAGTAATCCACCCTCCTCAGTCTTCCAAAGTGCTGGGATTACAGGCATAAGCCACCACGCCTGGCCCTAAAAGTTTTTTAAAATTATTATTCTGACCCAACAAGTTACACTTTTAGAAATCTATCTTAACAAAATGACCAAACTGCTTTTTTCCATTCAAATAATGTTGCAGTGAACATTAACGTTCACTGCAACATTATTAGAATGGAAAAAATTCTACATGATCAATAATTGAAGCTATCAAATAATTGCTCTAGAAGTAGTAGTTAATATGGTGATATAAGAAAACAAAATAAAAAGAATAAAAATCAGAAAGGAAGAGGCAAAATAGTCATTATTCACAAGTGAGATGGGTGTACCTGTGGAAACCCCAAGAGAATCATCAACTAAAAAATGATTATAAACAACAGAAAAATTCAAAAAATTGGCAGATTAAATGATTTGTAAAAGAAAATCAACAGCTTTCATACATACAATGTAGAATAAGTTTAAAAATAGAATGAAAAATCTTATTTGCCAAGGAAACATAAATGATTGAACAAATGGAAAGGTATATCCTAATTGAAAAAGATTTAAATATTCTATTTTAGGGGAAAAACTGACTCTATATTAAAAAGTCAGCTCCCCCTAAATCAATCTATAAATTTCATGAGTTTCCCAATAATGACACCAGTAGGCTTTTTGTTTGTGATGGTAGTTTTTGACGTTTTTGTTTTGTTTTACTTTGAAATAGGCAACATTATTTTTCCTAGTGGTGGGGTTTAAATTTTATAAGATTTAATGGTGACGAAGGGATACTAATCTTATTGGCCATAATATTTCAGTAAATAAAACCCTTAGGCACTGGTAATTAACTACGTGACTAAATTAATGGAAGAGAATGGCAAGTCCAGAAATAGAACCAAATATTTACTAGAATTTAGCATGTGATAAATAGTGCAACATTGGTCTGGTCTTAAATTCTGAGATGAAATTCCCTTTAGAAGAAAACTGGTAGTATTTCAAGAAATTCCATTTAAAAGAAAACTGGTAGTATTTCAAGATTCAGTGGATTTTGAGTAGGTAATAATTTACTTATTGCAGAATATTATAATTTTGTTCCATTCTTTACAACAGGCCAGGGTGGGTAGTATATTTGTTTCAATGCAATTACTTTTTTTCTCTAATTGATATATATAATTAAAAAGTTATAAATAGTCTCCACAGATACCCAGTGCACACGAATATGTGTGACATTTTTGCTTAATGTAGCATTCATGGGTGTCCAGAGAAACAAAACCATTACATTACCATCTTTTAAGGAGAGGTTGATAGGTGAGGCATTTAAAAGTTCTGGCCAAATAAGGTTTGGGGATTATTAACGGATTTAATTTCTGCAAACCAACTCCACGACACATTACCATTGCTAGCTAAGCATTAACTGGATTTTCCATCCATTTCTCATATTGTTGAGCTCAACCTTAACTTGTCAGCTTGGGCAAATCCCTTAACCCTAACCCCTGTACGCCTCAGTTTCTTCCCCTGTCAAATGAAGGGGTTAGGTGAGTTGATCCCCCCAGGCCTTCTCTCTCAAAGCTTTTGTTATTCTGGTACAGCAGCTCATTGCCACACTCTGTTGCACTAAACATAAGGTAAAACAAAAGGAGAAGTGTGCTTAGCTAAAAACAATGCAGATGTTTTAGATAGTTACCAGTTTGGAACAATGGTTGCCAGGCTTTCTTGAAACTGCAGCTCTGTGCCCGTAAAAAAGTATGCATGTCAGTATTTGTAAATACACTTACTTATAAATTCTGCACATGTATTGCTATATGTGCATATATATATGTATTAAGTTACATTATAATAATGAATTATGTTTATTTTAACACATCCAAAAGTATAAAACTGAAAGTCCTAGTATTTTCTTCCAACGCTTCACTGGGTCATCTTGCATATCTTCTAGAATGACTGGTTTAGAGATAGAATTAGTTTGCTATTCAGTTAGTGTATTTAATAGGGAGCAAATTGGTAGAGCCCAGAAGCTTTTTCAATTAATCTGTGGGTGAGGGGTAAGCATACTTAAGCCAAGTATGCTTAAAAAGAAAAAAACTTTTTTGAATGTGAAGTCAGAAAACCCTGCTCTAATTAGTAGAACACTAACAAAAATGCCATTTCCCACCCCCAGGAGCTTCAACCACTATCCTTGCCTCTTAATTCTTCGTGCCTTATTTTCTTCACATGTTAAATAGAGTTAATACTGCATGTGCTATAAACCTCACAGAGTTATTGTAACAAAAGAGATTTTATATGTAATGTATATAGATTATATATAGTGGCAAAGTAGATGAAATATATATATCTCCATATATAATGTAACCTGTGTATAATATAGGTTATTATCTGTATATAATATATATCATGCATTATACAAATGGGAAGTATAAGAATTATTGTTACCAAATGCACAAACAGTATACAATCCAGCCCAGTTTAACCCTCTACAACTGACCTGATTCTTACCTACATGTAAACCTAACCAAGGAGTACCATATACTGTATCCTAAATTGATTAAGGTTCTAATTAGGAAAAGGAACAAGGCAATTAAGTTGGAAAGCCTTCTGAGAATACTGTTGAGCTTCTCATCTTTGTAACACATTTTATTCCCGGGTAGGCAATAGATATTTTAGGGGGATGGCCCTCCCACCTATTCTGCTCACATCTTGTTCCCCCCGCTGCTCACTCTTAGCCACCCAGCCGCTCTCCTCCAAAGCACCCCACCCTGGCAGGACTGGGCTAGCCCTTCCTGGGCACTGTCCCATGCCCTGATGATCAAAACTTACCTGCTGTGTGACCCACTCTTTCAGAACTTTGCCATCTCCTCACTAAGAGAACAGTACCCATGTGCAGATGGCATAAATGCCATTTACTGATGACAGGTTAATGTATGACCTCTGACCAGGTGTAAGCCTCGGCCCATAAGCAAGGACTACAGCACTACAGCATCATTGGCAACTGTCCTTCCCAATAGTCAAGTAGAACCCAGCAGGAACCAGTTATTGCTTCTTGAACTCAGAAGTGCTCCTGCTTGGATCCTACATTGTTCACCATTCTTCCTGGGTGTCAACCTCTGTACCTTGAAATTGATGGGAGCTGACATTTATTGACCACTTAGTATAGTATGTGTCAGGTTTTATTAAAAGTGCTTTCCATGTTTTTTTTTTTTTTTTTTTTTTTTTTTGAGACGGAGTTTCGCTCTTGTTACCCAGGCTGGAGTGCAATGGCGCGATCTTGGCTCACCGCAACCTCCGCCTCCTGGGTTCAGGCAATTCTCCTGCCTCAGCCTCCTGAGTAGCTGGGATTACAGGCACGCGCCACCATGCCCAGCTAATTTTTTGTATTTTTAGAAGAGACGGGGTTTCACCGTGTTGACCAGGATGGTCTCGATCTCTTGACCTCGTGATCCACCCGCCTCGGCCTCCCAAAGTGCTGGGATTACAGGCTGTCCATGTTTTAATTTATGCAATCATCACAACAATCTTGTGACATTGAAATGATATATCAGAATGGAAATCAGCTGAATATCAGTCCTGGGTGCAGGTACTATTAATATCCCATCTTGATATTTTGAAGATGAAGAAATATTCTTTTATTCCACAAATATTTTTGAGCTCCTACTATATCCCAGGCACTGTTGTAGGCCCTGAGGATACTCCTACAAGCAAAACACAAAAACCCCTGCCTTCATAGAGCTTAGATAACTGTGAGGGTAAATGAAGAAAATTTTTTGGCAGTGATCTTAAATCAGACCAGACAGTCAGCTACTTACCCTGCTGGGCCTTGCCTGTCATGGCTGAAAGCTGCTTCTCAACTTGTGTGGAGCTATCCAAGTTATAGCCATTGGACTGGTAGCCCATCTGCTCTCATAGATGGCTTCAGCTCCAGCTTCATTTGCACCCCTGTGGGCACTGGGAGCTGAGTTGCCGAACTTCTTCTCTCATAAAGGCTCCAAGAAGTAGGCTGGGACAATGCCAGCAGAGTTCATAATTCTGTCTTTACCAGTTCTATGGACAGAAGAAGAGTGCCATTGCCGAAACATTAAAAAAGTTATAAAGTCACTTGGAAAGAGCTTAAAACAAAAGAAGTACACTTTGCAATGGAAATTTCCAGCTAGATGTAAGAATTTACTAAAGACAGAACCTCAATTTAGTTTTAAAAAAAGAAGGCAACTTCCCTTTGTGAATTAGGAACAAAGTAAATTAAGATCTTGATCTCATGGGTCCTCTATTTATAAATAAATATTCTACCATTAGCATTTTGACGGGACTGACCTGGCCAGCTGTGATGAGGAAGCACTGTGTTTGTAAACTTTACCTCCAGGCTTTTGACATTCAAATGTCCCTTTGAACCTTGGAGGGCTACTAGCTCAGAGAGAAAAAAAATCAAATAACTAAGGTGGGGGCACACCAGAACTGCTGGGACAGTATGCCCTTGCTAAGGAAGGTAGGCTGCTCTGGGATTGCCAGTGGATGCTGAATAATTTGCAGATGTAATTTTCTAAACTGTGATGTGGGGTCAGAAGAGGGCTGGAGCAGGAGCGGGAGACTAGAGTCACTTAACAATGTAAACATTATGCTGCTATCTTTGCCCTCATACTCGATTCTTATTTCTTCCTGTAAATTCCAGTATCTTCTATTTTTCTGATTTTAAAACAGTACATGTTTAGAATAAAACTGCAAGCATGGCAAAACTAACAGTTGAGGGTGACAGTCCCTCATAGTGTGACTATGCATTCCAGTTTGTCCAGGGCAGTCATAGTTTATATCTGTTGTCTTGGTGTAATTATTAGTAGCAAACCGTTCATTTTCAAAGGCATCCCTGTTTGTACAATAAATTACATGTTGCTCTGTTCATAACCCACACCCCAGGCTTAACTATGGTTAACTCTTTCAGTCTATTTTCAAAATTCACCCTTGCCTACTAAATTCAGGAGCTATGAAAGGTGTTTCACACATGCTCAGGAGCATAATCTTCACAATTATTGTATGATGCCCCATCTTCCCTTCCCTGAGATTTACTTTGGAAGTGTGCAGCATCTGTGGAGCATCTACGAAGGCACTCCTGCAGCCCCTCTGCTGGCCCTGCTGGCACTGGGCCACCTCCTTTTACTGTCAAAGCCGGTCAGCCCCACCTGCACTGATGATGCAGTAACATGATAGCTCCAGTGAACCAAATCCACACAAATTGCTGCCAATGAGCCAACTCTTTCTGTTCCATGAAGTCATAATGAATTCTCCAATGAAGTAGGGCACTTTTCATGGTGCACTTTGTCAATGCAGTGGCACAGCATGCCAAGGATTTTCATTAAAATAAAAAGTAAAAGAAAAAAGAAAAATCTCTTGCAGATTTTTTTATGAAAACAGCACTTTCAGTGTCACTTCTCAGGCTGCCTTCTTAGTTGGGTTTAAGGGTAGATCCACGGGTACTATTGGTGTACATCCCACTCCTGAATGTTGAACACTGATCTTCCACCAAACTGGGGATTTGACTGTGGCCTAAGGTAAGTTATTCCTCAGGAGATGCGTTGGTCTTCGTTAAAAGATAATTCTGGCAGTATTCTAAATACAAAGGCATGTTTGACTCATAGTGTGACCTCATTTGCTACATGTCATCATTTTTAAAATCTGTTCATATTAATGGTCCACTTTCTCTTTATCTTTTCCCCTCCCTCTTCCACATTTTCTTCACAGTTTTCCAGTCTCTGTGGTATTTTATTAGCGTAATGTTTGTTCATTTTCTTAATTCTTGTACTTTACTGTTTATCGTAGTGAGACAAGAAGGAAAAACATTTCACGCCTAATGGTGTCACTTTTCAACTTGCGACTTCTGGTGAACAAGACTGTGTCATAGCCCAGACGCAATGTCACGTGCCTGTGATCCTTAGTAATTGCTGCTGTGATTCAAAGGGGACAGCTCAGGACTTATAATAAATCCTTCATATTATTACCTTTTTGACAGAACATAAATATAGATGTCAAGATATTTAAAATATTGGGTGGGCTCAGTAAATAGAGACATATTTTATTTTTCATGGCATCCAATAGCTAACCAACAGGAAAGAAGGCAGACAGGCATGGTATTTTTGTCTCTTCAGCATTTGCTAACAGAAAACCTACTTTTCGTTGGAGCTGCTTAAGTGAATGTACATTAAGCAGCAAACTATCTCAGAAAAACTTAAGTGTTGATAATTTTCACTTCTTACATTTTTCTGTCTTGGTGTTCCAGAAGTTTCTCTTGACATTTAGCCAGTAGCTGACTATTACATCTCGGCAATATATTCAAACATAAGAATTCAGTGTAAGGTCAACAAAAAGCCTCTCTCAGATCCGGAGTAAGGGAGTTCTCAAAGCTGCCCACCTTCCTGCACACTACAGTGCCACATTTTCTAAGACCCTGGCTTAGTTTGCCAAATGGGACAAGTTAATTTTTAAGCAGCCCTAAATTGCACTGCAGCATTTTCCATGAAGGAACTGAAATTCTGTGCTAATTAGGAATATTTATATCATGGGGATGTATTGCAGAGTGGAATTTTTAAAAACCAAATTATACTGAAATCTCACCATAACCCTCCCCTTAGACTTCCTGCTGTAGAGCCTTCTTCAGGGTGTGAGTGGCTTCTAATAAGATCTTTTCAGTGCTTCAGGAATGAAACCACTTGCATAGTGCCTAAGATCCCCCAGTTGATTCATCATTGCAGCCTAGAGTTCTAAAGAAGTTTCAGGGCAACAAATACTAATAAACCTTGTAATTATTAAATTAATGCTGTTTATTGATGCATTATTACAGTCTATATTTTGGGAGATTTTAAATTTTGCTAAATGTAAGTCATTATTTGATTAGTGCTGTGGTTTAGTTGTGGCTTGTTTCCATGAAAACTCATGTCGAAATTTGGTGTCTAATGTAGTGATGGCAGGAGCTGGGGCTGATGGGAGAGGTTTGGGTCATGGGGGCAGATCCCTCATGAATGACTGGGGGCTGTTTTTGGGGTGAATTCTCACTTTTTTTTTTTGAGACTCAATTATTTCTCACAGGAATGGATTACTTCCTCAGAAAGTGGGTTGTTATAAAGCCAGGATGTCCCCAGGGTTTTGCCTCTTTGCATGTGTCCATTTCCTCTTTAACTTTCTGCCATGTTGTCATACAGCATAAAAAGCCCTCAACAGAAGCTAGCAGGTGCAGGTGCCGTGCTTCTTGAACTTCCCAGGCTGCAGACTGTGAGCGAAATAAACCTCTTTTCTTTATGAATTAACCAGCCTCAGATATTCCATTACAGCAACACAAAGTGGACTAAGGCAATTAGTTTATGGTAAGCTTGAAATGGCCCTATCAGACAGATAATGTAATCTGCTGACTACCTCAGCTGTCTCTGAAATAATGTCTCTGGCTACTTTGAAATATCAGGATCCCTCTTTTTAGTTGCTGATTCAGTGTTGAACCACACAAAATAAGATAGTATTTATACATATTATACTATTGATCTAAAGTAGATTTGACTCAAATAAAATTTTAACCAGGCAGAGTACTAAGCTTTTGGGATATTGAGTAAAACAGATATAGTAGACTAGAAAGGAGGAGAGACAATTATATAAGCTATTACATAAACTGTGACAAGTTTTATGATAATGAAGGTACAGGATGCTACATGAGTGCATAGAAGGGGCACATAAGAGGCTCTGTGGGGGTAAGAAACGTATCAGGCAGAGACACATATATTTAATGATGACATGTTTTCCCCAAAGCTATCTAAAGAACATCTCCATATATCTTTGGAAATTTTGATGGTGATTGGGAGGACGAATATGATATTTTAGAATCTTGAATTAAGTACAACAAAAATTTCCCAATAAATAGATGTACTGGATATTTTTTCTTTGTTTACTAAACACTTAATAATTACCTTAAGAAGGCAAATGCACATATTTTACATTATCTTTCCATACACAGGTGATATCAAACTGGAAGACAGAGCAGTTATAACAGATGATGGAATTAAAACTAAAATTTACTGTTTTAGTTCAAAAGGATGAAGTTACCTTTTTTAGTGGGAAAGAAGATTAAATGTATCAAGGATACATATGAAGAATTACATTTAGATGAGAAAGTAGAAGCAAAGGAAAATCTGGTCTGACAGTGGTTTGCCTGGGGGCAGGGGGTGCAGGGCAGGAAACGGTATTCAGCAAAGTTTTCTGGGATGCTACAGTGAATGTGTCTATGAACAAAACCCATGTAGCCTGAGAGGACATTAATAGAAATATCTAATTTCCAGAGAAGATGGCTGTTTAGCATAGTGGTGGGCTAACATCTGAAAAATGATTTTTTCTTCTGGGGGTCACTTTTAAAGAGGGACAGTGACAGACCCATGTGTGTTTACAGTAGAGTGAGAAGTCAGGAAGGATTTATTAAGTCAATTTGATGCAACTACCCTTTGTTGAGTATTTGCTTTGTGCTGGCACTGAGGATATAAAAAAAGACAGTTTCCTCCTGTGAAACTGATCAGGGTCTAGTGGGGAAGACGGACACATGAACAAATCACTATGATAAATTCATACTATTGCTGCTTTAAAAGTGCTATGGGAACACAGAAAAAATTAATTCTGCCTGGGAGTATTAAGAACCTACTAAGAAAAGATGACTTATGAATTCGGCCCTTGAAGAGTGGTGTTCAAATTTCCTCAGTGGTAAGGGGACAGGGAATGGAGGAGACAAGGTCTTGCCAGGCAGAATGAACAATGAGTCCAGTGTGCCTGGATTTCATCAGAGGCTGAGGGGACATGGGGCTAGAGAGCCCAGCAGGGGCCAGCAAGTTTGGACCTAAATCTTTAGAAAATTGGGAGCTATCTGATGCTTCTCATATGAAAAGTGAGTGTTCAGCTTGAACACTGGAGAAGCAACAGTTAAGGTTTTACATGTGCTTTACACCTTCAAACAACTTCACTGCTGCTGATAGAAAGTAGGGGAATAAAAGAAATAAAGGGTATTCAATTAGGAAAAGAGGAAGTCAAACTGTCTCTATTTGCAGACAACATGATTGTATATCTAGAAGACCCCATCATTTCAGCCCAAAATCTCAAACTGATAAGCAACTTCAGCAAAGTCTCAGGAAACAAAATCAATGTGTAGAAATCACAAGCATTTCTATATATCAATAGCAGACAAACAGAGAGCCAAATCAAGAGCAAACTCCCATTCACAATTGCTATGAAGAGAATAAAATACCTAGGAATACAACTAACAAAGGATGTAAAGGACCTCTTTGAGGAGAACTACAAACCACTGCTCAACAAAATAAGAGAGGACACAAACAGATGGAAAAACATTCCATGCTCATGGTTAGGAAGAGTCAATATCATGAAAATGGCCATACTGCCCAAAGTAATCTATAGATTCAACACTATCCCCATCAAGCTACCAATGACCATCACAGAACTGGAAAAAACGACTTTAAACTTCATATGGAATCACAAGAGAGCCCACATAGCCAAGAAAATCCTAAGCAAAAAGAACAAAGCCAGAGGCATCACACTGCCAGACTTCAAACTATGCTACAAGGCTACAGTCATCAAAACAGCATGGTACTGGTACCAAAACAGAGACATAGACCAATGGAACAGAACAGAGGCCCCAGAAGCAACACCACACATCTACAACCATCTGATATTTGACAAACCTGACAAAAACAAGCAATGGGGAAAGGACTCCATGTTTAATAAATGGTGTTGGGAAAACTGGCTGGCAATGTGCAGAAAGCAGAAACTGGACCCCTACCTGTCACCTTACACTAAAATTAACTCCAGATGGATTAAAGATTTAAACATAAAACCTAACACCATAAAAACACTAGAAGAAAATGTAGGCAAAACCATCCAGGACATAGGCATAGGCAAGGACTTCATGACTAAAATACCAAAAGTAATGGCAATAAAAGCTAAGATAGACAAATGGGATCTAATTAAAATTCAGAGCTTCTGTACAGCAAAAGAAACCACCATTAGAGTGAACCAGCCACCAACAGAATGGGAAAAAATTGTTGCAATTTACCCATCTGACAAAGGGCTAATATCCAAAATCTACAAAGAACTAAAACAGATATACAAGGAAAAAACAAACAGGCCCATTCAAAATTGGTGAAGGATACGAACAGACACTTTTCAAAAGAAGACAAATATGAGGCCAACAAACATATGAAAAAATGCTCATCACTGGTCATCAGAGAAATGCAAATCAAAACCACATTGAGATTCTATCTCATGCCAGTTAGAATAACAATCATTAAAAAATCTGGAGATAACAGATGCTGGAGAGGATGTGGAGAAACAAGAAAACTCTTACACAGTTGGTGGGAGTGTAAATTAGTTCAACCAATGTGGAAGGCAGTGTGGCAATTTTTCAAGGATCTAGAAATAGAAATTCCATTTGACCCAACAATCCCATTACTGGGTATATACCCAAAGAACTATAAATCATTCTGCTATAAAGACACATGCACTTGTATGTTAATTGCAGCCCTGTGTACAATAGCAAAGACCTGGAACCAACCCAAATGCCCATCAATGATAGACTGGACAAAGAAAATGTAGTACATATACATCATGGAATACTATACAGCCATAAAAAACGATGAGTTCATGTCCTTTATAGGGACTTGGATAAATCTGGAAACCATCATTCTCAACAAACTGACAGAAGAACAGAAAGACAAACACCACATGTTCTCACTTATAGGTTGATGTTGAACAATGAGAACAGGTGGACTCAGGGAGAGGAGCATCACATACTGGGGGCAGTTGGGGGTGTAGGGGAGAGACAGCAGGGGGTGGGGAGGGTGGGGAGAGATAACATGGGGAAAAATTGCAGATATAGTGTGCACCTAAAGTAAAACAAAACAAAACAAAACAAAACAAAAAGTAACAACTTCTTTTGGTGGCATCTCTAAATGGAACTTTTTAAAAATCAAACTACTATAAACCCATGAAAAAAAAAAAAAAAAAAAAAAAAAAAAAGGAAAGTAGGGGAACACATTTATTGAGAAAGGTTCCAAACAGCAGACATGGTACTAATAGACGGATATTTTAACTGGGGTGATTTTAACTCTTCTATCAATCAGAATAGTCAGCAATGGGAAGAGATGTGTCAAGATTCAGAATCCCCTTGATATTGGTGGGATCATGCAAAGAATAGAACAGAAAATGGCTCCACAATAGTCAGCGAGGGATTCTAAGTTATTTTTAATCTTATGAACTCTGTGGATTTTTCAATTTATCATTTCACTTTGGCTCCTAGGAAGTTCAGAGATAAAATTTTAGCCCACCTCTGCCTAGTATACAAAAACCTTATGATATGCCCATTGCATATTACAGGTTACCTTGCCTATATTTTCTACTCTGCTAATACTCTAATGTTTTTCTACAGTTATGTTATACTATGCATTATGATGAACCATATGAACCCTTTTTAATGGAGTGGTATATAAATATATAGGTAAGCTATGAGTCTAATTAATTCTAGAATCACTGCTTTTTCAGTCTATTCAGAGGTATAAAACCATCATGAACTTCCCTCCTTTTCTATCATAGAATCAATTTCAGAATATTGACAAGAAGCAAACTGCAAAGGAAAACCACAGTGAGATACCATTTCCTGCTCATTAAAACAGCAATAATCACAAAGACAGACAATAACAAGCATTGGCAAGGACGTAGAGAAATTGGAGACCTCATACATTGTTGATGGGGAATATAAAAAAACTGAAGCCACTTTGTTAAAACAGTTTAGCAATTCCTCAAAAAATTAAACATAGAGTTACCATATGACCCAGTACCACTCCTAAGTGTATATGTGAGAGAATTAAAAGAATATATTCACACAAAAACTTGTACATAATGTTCATGGCAGCACTATTAATAATAGCTCAAAATGGTAACAATCCAAGTATCTATTAACAAATAAGTAGATAAGCAATGTACTATATTTACACAATGGAGTATTAATTAGCCATAAAAAGGAATGAAGTACTGACACATACTAAAACCTGCATGAGCCTGGCAAACATTCTGATAAGTGAAAGAAGTCAGGCACAAAAACCACATGTATGACTCTCTTTATGTGATATATCCAGAACAGTCACATCCACACTGACAAAAACTACATCAGTAGTTGCCAGAGGCTGGGGGAGGGAGAAATGAGGAATGCTTGCTAATGGCTCAGGGTTCCTTTTTAGTGTGATAAAATATTCTGGAGTTAGGTAGTTGTGACTATTGTACAACTTTTTGGAATACTAAAAACTACTAAATCTTATTTTTAAATTTTATGGTATATGAATTATATCTCAGTATAAAAAATATTTTAAAAAACTAGTTGGGGTAGGTGGAATGTGTGTGGGATGGGTCAATTTTATTTTTTTGAAAAAGGTTTTACTTGATTATCACTTCAACCACCTCTATCTAATTCAAGTGCTGTTTTAGCTTCCTTTAAAAATCTCATTTAAGAATGCATGTGCTTTAGCCTTGAAATTAACATAATTTGCTATTTGGAGGGAATTGCTACTAAATGACCATCTAATAGCTAATGACTTTTTTTTTATTAATCATGAACTGCCCTCCGAATTAAGACTATGTACAAATAATTAATTACATAGTATATTTATCTTTAAAATTCAACATCCATCTTTCATAGACTAATGTTATTAAAATGTTTATATAATACTATGCTATTAAAATGTTTATATAAATATTATATTAAAAAAATCATAAATTGTTATATTTTTTATGTTATCATAAAATGTTAGAGCCTAGCTAGAGTCCCTAGCTAGGCTCTAACATGGCATCCTACATACCTGGAGGAGATATTTCTTTCCAGCATATTCCACAGTACAAAGGAAGGGGCTGCTTGAAACTTTCCAAGCCACAGTAAGTTCTAGAATAAAATTATTTTATTCTAAAAAGATTTGGCTGCCTTTTCCTCTGTGCTGTGATTCTTTCCTATGAAGAATTAACATTCTTTACATTCTTAACGTGCTTAAGACAACATGAGTTTAGATATCTTAGATTTTGTTTTAATCTTGTAAAATCAGTTGGGATATATTTCAGTCCTGTCTTACTCACATTTCCCAGTTATCTGGATTAATTGATGTGAACAACAATGGTGCTTTGAAACTCTCGGGTACAACAGTGGAAATGATCACATTTCTTGGTTAATAAATGAATTGTTCTTTCATAAGGATTTGTTTATGGAAATAAATAGAGTAGTACCTTGATTAGTGAATTCCCTGGGAAGGAAGGGCCTTTTAAGAAGTCAGATGTATTAAAAACCTAAACAAACAAAACACTCAGAAAGGTTGGGAAGCTGAGCTGCCTGAGAAGTCTCCATGCGTAGCTTCTGCAAATGGCAGCCTTACTGAAAGCAAAGAGGCCCACCCTAGGGAATACCAGGAGCCTTTTAAGTCCCTCCTCTGCCTGCCCATCAAGTTGCCACCAGCTGCACTATCTCCCTCTCTGTGGTTGTTGTCAGAAGCCCTATCTAAAGAAAAGAAAACCTGTATCCTTCTCCTTCCCTGTTTAGTGATCAGTTAACTGATTCTACTCTGAAAGTCTTCTTACTAAAGAGATAACTCTAAGTTAATCTCTAGTTGTGGAATTCAACTTCCCCTCTTTTTAAAAAATAATAATTTTAAAAGAATTTTAGAGCTGGGTAAAACGGTCAGTGGCCTTAGACACTTGACTCTTCCTGATTTAGACCTTTAGGGACAAAAGACCATGCGGACAGAACAGGCCTGCTTCTTACTGAGGATTCTGTAAAGCTGGTTCTCATAGCTTCGCTTCACTGGTGAAGTTCCACAACGTGTTTATAACAGCGTGGTTGCTGGTGAGATGAATCACTCACTAGGGGTTTATCCTGAAGTTGTATTTTAATCCAGTGTTTCAAAGAGAACTCAAAAATATCCAGCGTCAGAACCACCAGAACGGAGGTTCCTGAACCTTCTCCCTAGCCAACAAAATCAGCATCTCTGGAAATGAGGCCAGAAATCTTCATTGTTAACACACTTTCTGAGTGATTCTTATGCACATTCAATTTTAAGAATTCCTAGTAACCCATCGTAACTTCTGATAAATACTGTATATTTTGAGATTATTTGACTTTATTTTAGTTAGCATTGAATAAGGACCCATCATAACCTGTCTTATCTGAGGTCTTCAAACACACCCTACAACTCCTACGTTAATTCAGTTTGTCTCTAATGAAGCTGTGTATTATTAAAATATATATTCTTTATTTATAGAGCCATTACTACATTCAAGCAACGTCTGGTATATTCCTGAATTATCCCTTCTTGAAAAAAAAGAGCTGTAAAGAAGATGAATGATGTAAAATTGTAAACAAAGATAAAGGATGGTATTATTAGAAGATAACTGCATATCCTAACTTATTATTGATTTATAGAAATTTTGCTGTATTTCTATATAATTTCTCCAAATTTCTCACATCCTTAAAAATAATGTATATTTGGGGATAACTATGAACATTTGAAATTCTTCTTCTTAAATAATTGCTTTAAAAGTCATATATTTTCAGATAAATTTATATATATATGTGTGTGTGTATATACATATATATGGAGGAAAATATACACTTCTAGCCATAACAGTATAGATAGAAGAAAAAATCTTGCAGTTGGTTTTTATTATGGATTAAAAATTACATTTTAGAGAACATTTTAAGGATATATTTGTAATGATAGGAAAATTTCTTCTCCAAAAATGTCACCATAACATTTTAAACTAGGGCAGGCATATTCATTATCTGAATTTGTATAAAACGCAACCCAGGCAAGGAAGATTTCTTTTCTTTTTTGACAAAATATTTAAATTAAAGATCGTGAGAAAAAGATTGTCTCTATAAATATGATGATGACTTCATAAAGAATTAAAATCTATAATCACAGCTAGAGATACATACTAGATTAAATCAGAGATGAGATGAACTATGTTGACTCTCTCTTCCAACCAGCCCCTCACTAAAGAGTAAAAATGTAATCACTTGACAGATGTGTTTCTGATGAAAGCCATACAATTATATCACCTGTAGTTTAAAAACAAACAGTGGGATTATATGTGTTCACTTGGGAGAAAAGGGTTGACATTAGTCAATCTCCATCTTTTTCTGTTCTATTTCTGGGACAGACACAAAACATGAAAAAGAGAAATGTGTATTGAAAAGACATATAGAGTAACAAAAAGGGTAGCAAGCCAGAGGATATGTGCAAAGACGAGGAAGAAAGATGACATCTGAAATACAAAGAAATCAGGTAGAGTTAGAGCATTAGGACTGATCTGCAGACCCTTTAACAGAAATTGGGGTAAAAGGAGAGGTGAAATCAATGGGGAATTGACCGCTGACAGAAACATACCTTGAGAGAATGAAATGGGGAACAGAAGAAATTCAGGAATCCACCAAAAAAAAAAAAAAAAAAAAAAACGGAATTGTAAAGAATGAGAATGTGGAAGGAATACTTCTAAGAGAAAAATCTTCTAGCTCCAACAGCTAAGCATAGATGTGGCAGGTAGAATAATGGTCCCCCAGCAATACGTATGCCCTCGTCTTTGGAATCTATGAATACATTACCTTACATGGAAAGAGGTACTTTGCAGATGTCATTAAGGTTAGGAACCTTGAGGTGGGAAAATTATACTGTATTGATTTAATCATGAGTCCTTAAAAGCAGGGAACTATTTCCAAATGGAGAGAATCAGACAGAAAGAATTCAAACCAATGATGCTGGCTTTGAAGATAGGAAACGTGTGCCATGAGCTATGGAATAAGCCTCTAGAATAGAGGAAATAAAGCTGGAAAAAATAAGGAATAGACTCTCCCTTAGAGCCTCCAGAAAGAAACAACAATGCAACACCTTGATTCTAGCCCAATGAGACAGGTGTCAGGCTTCTCACCTACAGAACTGTACAGTGATAAATTTGTGTTTTTCAAGTTTTTAGTAATTTGTTACAGGCGCAATAGAAAACTAAAACACTAGATCACAGAGGTGACCAAGGTACCAAAATGGCTAGCTACTCTTATATAAGGAAAAATACAATTACCAATCAATCTCTTTGATAGAAGTGCTCAATCCTTCTCAACTTCATGCATCAAAATATGTTCAGTCCATATCAGTTGTATCAAAGGAACATTTCATAATTGCTATGGAGTAAGTTCTCTTTGGCAATATAATCAACAAGGACAAACAAAGGACTCCTATAATTGTTCATTTTGTCATCAATCTAGTAGAGGAGTATATTTCTAAAGGGAAATTATCATTCTCTTTCTGGTCATGATTTAGAGTGGCCTCAGAGCTGTTGCCATGTTACCCAAGTATAAAACCTACCAATTAGGTCAATTGTAAAGAAATTAAATTGAAATTTAATTAGTAGTTCCCCCTTATCCGGAGGGGATACACTCCAAGGCTCCCAGTGAAAACTTGAAATGGTGTACTTCTGTATATATTATGTTATTTTCTATGTGTATCTATGATGAAGTTTAATTTATAAATTAGGCACAAAAACATATAAACAACAATGACTAATAATAAAATAGAACAATTAGAACAATACACTATAAAGTTATATGAATGTGGTCTCTCTCTCACAAAATATCTTATAGTACTGACCTCTTTTAAGATTGTGGTTGACTTTGGGCAACTGAAACCTCAGAAAGCAAAACCACAGATAAGGAGAGAAATACTATATAGTCATGCATTGCTTAATGATGGGGATATGTGCTGTGAAATGCATCATTAGCAATTTCAACATAGTGAGAACATCATAGAGTGTACTTACATCAACCTAGATGGCATAGCCTCCTGCACACCTAGGCTATATGGAATAGCCTATTGCTCCTAGGCTACCAACCTGTACAGCATGTTACTGTACTGTACTGAATACCATAACACAATGGTATTTTTATATCTTAAAGTAGAAAAGGAACAGCAAAAATACTGTACTATAATCTTATGGGACCACCATCATATGTGGTCTGTCATTGATTGAAACATCCTGAAGCATACATTAATGCATAGAGATGCACTTAAGCTTTAAAAGCATCATAGCTTTAAAAGATTGATTAATAAAGTACATTTGTGTCACTTAACCTTAAGGTTGCTCATTATCTTAATATTTTGTGTAAATAAGTCTTGTAAAACATGCTTAGCCTGAAAAGAAGCAGGAAAAATGTGGCATTAGTTTGCCTTATGCCGTTTCAATTCCCATCAGCAGTAAGGGTAAATGATAGAAGCAGGAGGAGTGAGGAGAGAGGGAGGTGGAGGAAAGAAGAGACAAGAAAAGAGGAAGGGAGGAGAAGAGGAAGAAAGAAAAGATATATGCAAGGTGAAGAAGACGAAGATGTGTAGCTAATCCTAGTGCTAAAAGTACCATTATATACTTCATTTCTTTGATTCCCCCAGCAGATGTGAATTAGTGAAAAATGATTATTTTAGGTAAATGGATCTGAGGCTAAAAGCTGGTTGGGATTCAAGCCAGTTCTTGCAAGTTTAAGATCCTTTCCAAGATGGCATTCGACTTCTCTGTCCAATCCTCTATTATCTTGAAATTGATTTTCTTTTTAGAGGAGAAGGAAAGGTCATATTTAAAATCCAGGGTTATGTCCCTGTTTGAGAGATCTTTCCATTCAATTCCTCTACTTACTCCCACCGGGGCTAGCCCCAGGAAAGAGTAGTTGGCTTTCATTTTCATTATATCCCTTTCCTTTTTCCCCCTTCCAATTCAAAATGACCCCAACTTGTCTACCTGTAGGATATGAGCCTTCCCTCTCCCAGCAAGATGCTCACATCTACCCAACTTGTCAACGAACAAATGGCCAACACAGCTCCTGGGTACTGTCCAACTGTGAGGGCTCTCAACCCAGAATGTCTGTCTGTGAATTTGCCACATTTGGACCTGAAACACACTCTTAAGCCCCGCTCTCCTCTGACCTCAGAACACTCCTGTAACAATTATTACTCTACTCCAGCCCTCTCAGAAGAGGGTCTTCTTTCTCCTAACTAGGACTTAGCCACTCTTCAAATGTCATTGCAGCTGCACTGCAGACTAATTCATATGAAATTTACCAGGTCTGGAAAAAATTCAAACAGAAAACATCCTGGGTGTACACAGGAGAACCCAAGTGTAGTGATAACATCAGAAGAGAGGTGACCAGGAGGATAACAGAAAGATCTCCGGTCATCTTGGAGATGACCAGAACATCCTTTTATAAAGGGGAGGCAGTCAATGCTAGGCAGAAGCCTTCAGACCCTCAACTTCCTCCTTAATTAGCTTAACATGAATGATGATTCTCACATTTTTACAGAGCTTCACCATTTATAATGGGGCTTTCATATCTATATTTCATTATTATCTCTATTTGATTCATTAGGTCCTGTGGGTCAGACTCACTCAAGGTCCCTTAAGCAAATAAGTTGAGACTAGAGCCCAGGTTTTCTGTCTCCCAGGCCAGAGTTCTTCCCCATACCATAACACCTGTAATTAAGCAGAGAAATATGTAAATGAAAATGGAAGTGTGGGGTATGAAGTATAACAGTGTAATACTAATAAACACCTTTCAGATATTTTTAGAAATTAAACTTGCTCAATGTTATTTACAGATTTTTTTCCACTAAAATTATGATACTACATGTCCCTGTCTAGATTTGAATAATAAAAGTTTTATTTTATTGACTGCTGTGAGTTGAACATTTATATACCCCCAAACGCATGTTAAAGCCGTAACCCTCAATATGATAGTGTTTGGAGACAGGGACTTTGGAAGGTAATTCATCTGAGATGAGGTCATGAGGGTGGAACTATCATGATGGGATTAGTGTCCTTATAAGGAAAGGAAGACAATGGTGGTCTTCTCTCTCCACCTGCATGCACTGAGGAAAGGCCATGGGAACACAAAGCAATAAGACAACTGTCTGCAAGCCAGGAAGCAGGCCCTCACCAGGAACTAAATCTGTCGGCTTCTTGATCTTGGACTTCTCAGCCTCCAGGACTGTGAAAATTAAATGTCGGTTGTTTAGGCCACCAAGTCTACAGTATTTTGTTACAACAGGCCAAAAGAGTTTGGACACTATGCAATATTATCAGGCTATTTTCATCAATCTACAAGAAAATTTGCAGGTCAAAAATAAAGCCTACCAGGCATGGTGGCTCAATCCTATAATATCAGGATTATGAGGCCAAGGCAGGAAAATCACTTGAGACCAGGAGTTTAAGACCAGCCTTGGCAATACAGTGAGACCTGATCTCTACAAAAAGTTTAAAAAATTAGCCGAATGTGGTGATGCACACTTGTAGACCAAGCTACTCAGAAGGCTGAGGTGGGAGGATCCCTTGAGCCTGGGAGGCAGGTGGCGGTGAGTTGTGATAGTACTGTTGCACTCCAGCCTGAGGGGCAGAGAGAGACCCTGTCTCAAAAAAATAAAAATAAAGTCCATGTTGTATACACAGTAAATCCATATTTTTCTCAATTGTACTTTACAAATTCAACATATTTCAGTATTTTAAAATGTATATTTGCAATTGTAATCATTCCTCCAAAGCAGGGCCTCTCAACTTTGGCACTTCGGATAAGATAATTCTTCATGGTCATGGCCTGTCCTGCTCATTCTAGAATGTTTAGCAGCACTCTTGGCCTCTATGCATTAAATGCCCATAACACTTGATATAGTTTGGGTGTTTGTCCCCCAAAAAATCTCATGCTGAAATGTGATCCCCAGTGTTAGAGGTGGGGTCTGGTGGGTGGTGTTAGGGTAATGCAGGTGGATCCTCCATGAATGGCTTGGTGCCCTTCTCTGGTAATGCACCAGTGTTCACTCTGTTGTTACCAGGAGATCTGGCTGTTTAAAAGAGTTTGGCACCTCCCACTCTCTTGTTCCCTCTCACCAGGTGATAGGTCTGCACCTGCTTTGCCTTCCACCATGAGTAAAACCTTCCTGAGGTCTGGACTAGAAGCAGATGTTAGCACCATGCTTCTTATGCAGGCTGCAGAAATGTGAGCCAAATAAATCTCTTTACTTTGTAAATTACACCTGGTTAGAGGCATTTCTTTATAGCTATGCAAAGCAAACTAAAACAGCACCCTTCAGTGCCCAGTTATGACTGTCCAATTTGTGCCCCACTATTGCCAAACGTCTCCTAGGTAACAACATTGTCCCATATTGAGAATTAGCTCTAGAGCCTAATGTGTAGTTACCTTTTGCAATAATTACATTATCTATGTGTCTTTTAAAATTCATTTTCATTGAGTTTAATTAAGAGATAGCAAGAATAGTACTGTGGTTTCAGCAATAAAGGCAGTGAAATTTCATGTGCATTTACAAGAAGGATGGCATTAAGTTCAAGAAAGAAGTAGATTAATTCTCATGGAAGAATTTCACATAGAAACGTGAAGGTCTACATTCACATTTCCAGGGAAACCCATTGTGAAATCCATTGTGAAGGATTGCATGGTCCACACCTTGCATTCTACAATTTTCAATAATCACAGTATAATTTTTAAGACTTAGTTTACTTCTTTTTTCTTCTTGTAGATACAACTTTCAATTTGGGGAAAGATATGGGTGTTAATCCTACTTACCTTTGAGAAAAAGTATGACAATTAAATAAACTGTTGATGTACAGCCATTTGGGGAAATCTCTGCTTGAGTTTATAATCTCATCCCAATGTACTATTTTATAATACATATATATATATACACACACATACACATATGCATATATATATACACATACACAAATATGTATATATATATATATATATATATATATATATATGCACACACACACACATGCAGAAGCCTGATAGTTCCTTACAATCTGATAAACTTTAACATCAAGTAAAAAAAAACAGTGATTTATTCCAAGGAAATACTTTCTGAGAGCCCTTTCTAAAAGCAGCTAGTTAACCTGATTTCATGAACGGGTTCAGTGGCTAGTTAGAAGCCTATATCTATGCCCCATTTCTTAGGGAGGCAAAGGCTAAAGGTGGAATGGCAAGATAATCAAGGTGGTTTGTTCCATTTTATCTTCATGTTCAACTCAGCTTCTGTTGACTGTTACTCACTGTGAAGACCAGTTACAAAGGGCTGTGTTAATTGACTTTTAATCTGGTAATTTAAAAGGTTACAGCCACCATGGAGGACTCCCAATGCTGGACCAGTGACCAACATGTAACCTTTTACTCTATCTTGTGAGAGCACAAGTTAATCCGTGGAATAGGGTTCCCAATCATCCTAGTTTGCCCAGGACTTTCTTGGGTTTACCACTTAAAATTCCCACATGCCAAGAAAACTTCCAGCCCTGGGTAAACCTGGACAGTTGGTCATTCTAACTGAGGGGCTTAGAGTTTTTGACAGAATATTTGGTGAAGTTAACTTTTTAAAATATTTCCAAGAGTTGGAAAGATAAGGTCAAGAAAAGTTCCCAAATCTGCTTTTTAAGAAAAAAATCTTTATAATGATCGCGTAGCACATGATATTTGGAATATGTATCTAACTAGCCTGTATGACTGCCAGGTATTTGCTACTGCAATTGTGAAGACAAGCATTTCCAAGGGCAAGAGAACAGTCTGTCTCAGAGTGCTTCATTTAAGCAAGGACACGCTGCCAACTTGAAAGGAAATAAAGGCCACACTTTTGTCTATGGGGGGATCCTGCAGTTATTCCCCTGCAAATTTAATTCAAACAGGTATTGAGATCTGAAACATGGAGATATCCACAAATTAGAGGATACTTGGTTTTTAAAAAGGAAAGAAAGAAAACCCAGGCCACAGAGAACTATATCAAAGCAGCAATAGTGGTTCCTTTTCATGTTAATCACTGTATTGCTATGAACATGTTTTGAAAGTCTATACTATGAATGAAATTTCTTGAGATCTTTTTTATAAAATACACAAAAATTTTAAAGCAAAAAATATTGTTTTCAGGTAAGTCAATTTCATCTTTTAAAAATGTGTGTGTAAAATGTACAAATCAGTGCTATTTTAATACTTTGCTTTTAGAATTATTAGTTATACGAATATGTCATTCAACTAATGTATTAATGATACTTTAAGAAAATGTAGTGCTATTTAAATTTTATCATTCACAAATATACCTCTTTCGAATACCAATGAAATAATTTATTTAAAGTAATCTCTATTGGAAAATTGTATTTTATTTTTTCAAGCAGTTTAAGGATCTGCTTGACTAATAACTGACAATGACCCACAAAATACTTTTTATATGTTCATTGTGAGATGTACTTATAAATTGTACTTGAACTTATCCATTACAATACATGAGAAATATTTCTTTGAGAAATGCTTTTGTTTGACCTCTTATTATGGTCCCAAACCAACCTATAAACAAATATCCCTAGAGGAGGTGTTATATTTGAATAGCAACCTGATTCTGTAATGGAGTAGAGACATTTGTTACCACAAATCATGATACAACTTAGAAAAATTAGTCTAGAGATTGTGTTTTAATTGCCGAGTTCTAAGCAAGCTGCTTTGTCACCATAATTGTTAAAGTTTAACATGTCCATTGTCAAAGGTATGACCAAGGTGAATAAAAATATGTAAGCTCCTAAAGTTTAAGGGCACTCTGAGACATAATTGATGTTCAAGTACCGTTTTTCAAATTTTAAGAGCTATTGGCATCTGCCAACATTCAAAACATAGATATATATCTTGGGAGTTATCAAAATAAACTTTACTTTGTTTGGTACTTCCCTTATAAGATCCCACTTCAAATGTAAGGACACTGAAATAAAAGCCTTGAATTTAAGATAGTATTGCAATTCCTTTTTAGTCATGTAACTAGAGAATTCTTGTGTATATTCCATGTCTTATTTTGGTTTGTATACATTAATCCTGCAAGCCTTTGACATTAGTGTATTCTGCAAAGTATTCAATGACTATATCACCAGTGTCCACCTCTAGACATACATATGACTCCATTTTGTTTCTAATCTCTCAGAGCCCAGTTACATAGACTATTATAATAAGAAATGTATCAGGGATATTCCATGCCATGACACTGGTTTCAATTAATTGTATGTGCATTAATTATATAAGTTGTGGCCAACAGCCAATAGATTAGAAAGCAATAAAAGAGTAGCTGAAATTGAACACAAACACACACACAGTAAATATGGCATCTTAAAAAAAAATTTATAATACCAAGGTTGAAACATGCTATTAGGGAAAGTGATCTGCCACCACCCAAGTCCTGAAATGATTTGTGATATAGTCTATTGTTTTTCTTAATTGGCCACCAACTCTTCACTATAGTCTCCTTTCCTACTTAAATGCTGGACATTAAGAGTGATACAACTATATCAGAAGGCTTCAGTACTTACACTAAATACAAAAGGACCAGGCCAGTAAACTCAGGCTGACAAATGACTACCATAGGACAAGCTGAAAAATCCAGACTGGCTCTTTTGCCTGTTTGACACTGGCTGACTCTGAAATAAAAAATATGACTCTCTGTCCTCACAAATTTTAAGTGAAAAACACTTTTTTAGAAAAAAGAGCTTCAGAAGTCTTTCATACTACTTATATATTTACTCCAAAAGCTAAATTAAGTACACTGTGAGGGGGGAAATGGACTCCATTTATAGCTGGTTTTTTAAAAAAATAGGCAAATCAAACCATCTGAAAATAGGGTTTGTCATGGAAACAGCATGCTAATGGGACAATATCCCAAGTAGCCTTATGGTTTTCCAGACAAGTCCTATTTTGCCACCAGCATTAAAAGAAACAAAAGAATACACTGGTTTTCTATATGCTACATCATTTAAAATAAAATTGTTTTCTAAAAACAAAGGCTGGGAGTGACTTAAAAATGCCTTCTAAAGCTATTTAGCCATAGCATGTAAAACCTTTCTGCATCAAATTTATAGTTATATCATGTTAAGGAAACCTACAATAAGACTGATTTAAAATATATTTTTGGATAGTAATTAATAATGTCAAAAACATGTTTTTCCAGAAATTATCTAATTGAACTACGTAGTGAGGAGGTATGTGTGAATTTGGCCTGAGAATTACTATTTTTTTTGTGTGTGTCTACACAATAAAATCTTCTCAGATATCTACTATATTATGTTAATGTAACAAAGAAAAAAGGAACACAAAATTGCATCTTGCAACTTAAAATCAGATCCTACATTTTTAGTAAGATTTAACTTTTTTTCATTTGCCTTAAAATGAATGATAACTTATAAGACAATTGCATTATAATCAGGAAAGTAACTCTATTGTATCAATGATCTTCATTTTGGTCCCTTGTTATTTTATCACAAAATGTTTTCATGGGAAAATTAATAAAGATATTTTTAACCCGTAAAGGTATTTGAGGTTTTCCATCTAGCATTTCCATTTCTCAAAACTGTATTTCCATATTATGAAATGTACAAGTAAACTTTACATCTCTATTTTATAAAATTAATGCAGATATACTTATGTGTATACTTATCTATATATACACATATATACACATACATAAATTCTGACTAAGAGTAGATCAACTAGATAATTTATCTGGAAAAGGTTCCTTGAACAATTTTAAAAAGGGGTCTTCAGAAGCAAACAAAAAAACAGCCTTATAAACCCAATTGCTGTTTAAAATGTTTATGAACATGTAGCCAGTTAACCACTTATTGATTGCCTATTTATGGTTCTGTAATATCCAAGATTATGGAAGAAGTAAAACAATATCTCAAAAATTATGAGAAAGGTGATGATTTAAAAATAAACCTCCATAATATAAAAAGTCATGTAAATTTATCCCTTGAAAGAAAAGAAAGCTTTAATATTAAAATTAGAATTCTCTTTTAATTCTCTGAGTAAAGAAATAATGTGCAAACTTCTATTTTCTACTGTCATGAAAACAGGTCTTTTCTTGGGACTTCACAAATGTCAATCATAACAATGCAAATAGAGTAATTCTTTGGAAAGACTAATCTGAGGGCTTAAGGGTAGACTTTTTTCATTGAATTCCTGCATTTTTATACTGTGGGATTGGCTATGAGACACTATAAAATGTAAAATAGTTCAGACAGTTCAAGCTCTATTATTTTCAGGCACAAAAACCATAATTTTGTACAAAACTTT
Organism: Sapajus apella; assembly: GCF_009761245.1. Taxonomy (NCBI): domain Eukaryota; kingdom Metazoa; phylum Chordata; class Mammalia; order Primates; family Cebidae; genus Sapajus; species Sapajus apella. The sequence goes on from NW_022437021.1 coordinate 5,703,220, forward strand.
GAATTTTTTATTTGCGAAATTAAAAATATGGTATTATATATATATAAACTTCTATTCCTCTATAAATATAGATGATTTTGTGATAGTGAACAGAATAAATGTATACCAAATTCAAAGACCAATATCATTTTTGGGTATGACAGACATAGATAAATTTAGGTCCTAAGTACCGGCATTTTGATAAATTCTTAAAGTTTTAAACAATACAGTCAGAGGACTGCTTTTCTCCTCTTTTTCACAGAGAACTAAAGTGAGTATTTTTAAATGGCTTTGAAAGATTTACATTTGACATATTTCTGTAAATCCAAAAGAGGAGCACACAGGATTTAATGCAGTACACCTGCACACATTTTCCCTTTAGCATGCATGCCCATATTTTATTTCAGGCGCTACTTCCCCATCAATTATTCCACCTTCTTTACCTCCTGAAATCTTACCAGGTTATTACTGGTGCTGTGGATTGTTCCTCCCTCAGAATGTGTTGCTGAATAATAATCGTAATAAAATGTTGAAAGTGTACAACTTTTACATTTTAAAGTTTCTGATATATGCCTCGTTATTTGATTAAAAATAATAAAACAGCACTTCATTTTGAGGAAGTCCATGACACTGAAATCTCCTTCAAGTTTTCAATTTCTGTTTACGTTTTGCTGTCTTGTTAAGGAAAGCAAAGATCGTCAACTCCTTAACAAAGCTTTCCAGGTGACCTCAACATTTCCACTTTACGGACCGACCGGTAAAAATCTAGGCGCAGGCTGTCCCATTCCTAAAGGCAGGTTGCCAGGCATCCGTATGCAATTAGAATTAACATTTTACAACCCCTATCTTCAGTTTCTTCCAACCCTCACAAAGCGTCATGCTTCTTCCCAAATCTCAGTAACCACATCTTTCCGTGACGCTGGCCAAACCCACACTAGGTTTTAGACGCTAGAGAATGAAATGAGCTCACCCCTCAAAAATCAGACTTCAAAAAGTTTGGCATTGGTTATCTCACTCACACTGTAACCAACTAAGGTGGGAGTAGGGAGTGTCTGGGCGTTGGAGGTGACCGTGGAGGGAGGCTGAGACTATCAGCGCCCACACCCGTGCGCCCCCACGAAGTTGGAGGAAAGTTCTGGACAGTTAAAAATCCGCTTCAGGAAGTCAAAGGGCTGGGCCTTCGCAATCCACCGCTGAGCAAGGGAGGAACTGGAATGTACCCAGGCCCACCTCCAGATTTGGAAGCTTTGTGGAGTTCTGTACCGTAAGATCCTACCTCGAGCCAGGAAAGGAAGGGAGGGGGCAGAAGGAGGAGGCGGGAAGTGACCCCGGCAGCGCAGCCTAGTTGCACCCCGCAGTGCTGAACTGGCCCTGGAGCTGGCGCCCAGCGGGCGAGCACCCGCGGCAGGGCGGGAGGGGCACGCGAGGACGACCGGGAGCGCTGGGCGGTTGCACTCCAGTTTTAGCTCCTCTGCAATACTCCGAAAAGAGCAAGAAGGAAAAGCCTCACATGGTTAAACCACCCTAAATAATTAAAAACTTCTGAAAAAGAAAAACGCGTGATCGGTCGTCACTTAAATACAAATATACTTACAAAAATCTTACACAGGCTATTTACAATCATAAAAGCGAACAGTCCTGGTACCAGAGTGTGAGGGCAAGAGTTCTGTCCATCCTCCCTCTGGCAGTCGGGCCCTTGTGTTCTTTTGCTTCAGGGACGGAAGCTTTTGCAGGAGCTGAGTTATTCAAGGGAGCCTGCGAAACAGCTGTCTAGTGAGGAAGCCTCGAGATGTCCGGCTTGGCACGAACTCCACGGGGCTGGCTTTGAGGGGTGGCTGCGCCCTGGCGGAGGCCTGGGCATGGGCTGAGCTCCGAGTCTCAGACGGTAGTCTCCCCCTGTTTGCTGTTGGTGAGCCTCGTGTAGAACTTCCTCCAGGAGTTAAGGGTCTTGCCGGACCAGATCCAGAAACCCGACGTGATGCCCACGATCAGCGTCATAAGGTACTTGATCATGAAGACCGTGAAGTCCGGGCTCATGGGCGGGTGCGGTGGGGCGCCTCCGCCCGCCTGGAGGTGAGGGCAGGGGATAGCGTAGCTTTTGCAGCTCTGGGCCACCCAGCTGCGTTCCCACTGGTCCCGGAAGGCCTGCTCGTAGAAGTAGCAGGCGATGACGATGGTGGCTGGCACAGTGTACAGCACGCTGAAGACGCCAATGCGCACCATGAGCTTCTCCAGCTTCTCGGTCTTGGTGCCATCGTGCTTCATGATGGTGCGGATGCGGAAGAGCGACACAAAACCGGCCAGCAGAAAGGACGTGCCGATGAACAGGTACACGAAGAGGGGCGCCAGCACGAAGCCACGCAGCGCGTCCACGTTGTTGAGCCCCACGAAGCACACTCCGCTCAGCACATCGCCGTCCACTTGGCCCAGCGCCAGGATGGTGATGGTCTTGATGGCCGGCACAGCCCAGGCGGCCAGGTGAAAATACTGTGAGTTGGCCTCAATGGCCTCATGGCCCCACTTCATGCCAGCCGCCAGGAACCAGGTGAGCGACAGGATCACCCACCAGATGGAGCTGGCCATGCTGAAAAAGTAGAGCATCATGAAGAGGATGGTGCAGCCCTCCTTCTTGGTGCCCTGCGCCACCGTGCGTGCCCCGTCCTCGGCGAATTTGTCGTTACACACCACCCGGTCCTCCAGCAGGAAACCGGCGATGTAGGCCACGGCCACGGCCGTGTAACAGCCGGACAGGAAGATAATGGGCCGCTCCGGGTAGCTGAAGCGCCGCATGTCCACCAGGTACGTGAGCACCGTGAAGAGAGTGGAGGCACAGCACAGCACTGACCAGATGCCAATCCAGGTGCGCGAGAAGCGCAGCTCCTCGGGCCCAAAGTACATGAGCCCGTACACCTTGGTCGGTTCACAGGGCGCGCCGCAGTCCTTCTCCCCCAGGAAGTGGTAGTTGAGATAGGAGGGCACCTTGAGGGCGCGCGGGCAGGAGAACTTGCCTCGCTCCGACGCGCCGGCGCCCCCCGGGAAGCCGCCACGGTGCCCTCCGCCGCCGTGCTGGGGGTTGCTGGTCCAGAATTCTGGAAGCAGCGAGGGCGTCGGGGTGCCCTTGTCGGACGTGTTCTGGCCCACACACAGCTCGCCGGCGCCGTGCACCGGGAACTTCTCGCACTTGAGCGTGTCTGGCCACTGGAAGCCGAACTTGTTCATGAGCGCCTCGCAGCCCTGGCGCGCGCGCTCGCACAGGGAGCGGCAGGGCGGCAGCGCCTGCTCCAGCACAGTGCACACGGGCGCGTACATGGAACATAGGAAGAACTTGAGCTCAGCGGAGCACTGCACTTTCACCAGCGGGTAGAACTGGTGCACCTCGAGGCCCGCATCCTCCTGGTTCGTGTGGCCCAGCAGATTGGGCATGATGGTCTGGTTGTACGCGATGTCCGTGCACAGCGGGATGGAGATGGGCTGGCAATAGCCGTGGTCCGGGATGGAGATGCCCCGCTCGCCGTTGTACTGCTGCCCGCTCTGCTGCTGCTGAGGCGGCGGCGGCGGCGGCGGCGGTTGCTGCCCTGGCCCGGGCCCCTGGCCTGGCCCCTGGCCCGCCGCCTGCGCCCGGACCCCCAGCAGCAGCGGAGCCTCCAGCAGCCAAAGCAGCAACAGCAGCTGGCGCGCCAACCGCCGGGGGTCAGCTGGGGGGCGGCGGTGGCCACCGGCGTCCCCGCTCCCCTCCTCCGCCAGCCGGGTGGAGAGCGCCCCGGCACAAAGTTCCCAGCTCGCGCCGCCGCCGGCGGCCCGGGACTTCTTAGGCGCCTCCTCCTCAGCCATACTTTCTCTGCTCGTCTCTTGGCGCCGCTCCGCTGGGGCTGGCAGGGGCACGGCCGGCGGCGGCTCCCCCTGCGGCCAGGGAGACCACTGCGCCGGTGCCCTCCGTCGAGCCCAAGCCTCGTTCGGCCCGCTCCCCCGGCTCCTGTTCTGCGTACCGCAGCCGCCGCCGGCGCGGAAACTTGCGATTCATGAAGCGAGGGCGGCGGGGAGAACCCGGGTGGCTCGGGCGCGCCGGGGTCGTGTCCCGCCTTCCTGGCCCTCGGCTCGGTGACTCCCGGCTGGCGGCGCCGCGCTAGTGGTCGCGGCCCCGTAGAGCGCGCAACTCTCCGCAGCCCAGCGGGCTCGGCTCCCCCCTGCGCCTCCGCCTCCTTCTCCGCCGCCGCCGCCTGACCATTTGTGTCAATCCCTCAACTCGCTCCCTCTCCTCTCCGTCGCGCGCCCTCGGACCGGTTTCCAGGCGCCCCGCAGTCTGTCTTTCACCAGGAGGGAGGAGCCTTGAAACCGACGCAGAACAGGAGGCTCAGGGACCGTCGCCCAATCGCGGCACCGGCTTCCCAACGCAAAGGGAGCCGGCCGCCTCCTTGCCAGAGCGAAAGCCAGCGGCGGGCTGGCGGGCGGGGTAGGAGGAGGCGGGAGGAGGAGGAAGTAGTGGTGGTGGCACTACTCAGGCACAAAGAGTAGGATTGCTATGAAGCGGGACAGGCTTGGTTGCTTTTGCTTTTTCAGAAGAAAAGGGCGAGGACAAGTAGGAGAATGGTCCCATATGCTGCTGGAGATAATGAATAGGAGTCGGAGGACTGCGGAACTTAGCTTTTCTTTTCTTTTATCCATTATCATGTTTAAAAATCCTGCTCTTAACGCTAGTTACCAACCCCAAACCGGGTGCTGCTTCCAGAACAGATGTCTTTGACTTAAGGAGCGCACGGTTTCCTTTGAGTTTGTGTCTGTCGAGGTTTTGTTTAAAATATTACACTAATAAATCCTCCAGTTCGCAGGCTGGGTTTGGCGGGCTTTGGTAGCGCCATTTCCCCAGCGGAGACGTTCACGGGATCGCTGTCAAATGAAACAAAACACAAACTTTGATGGAATTTAGAAAGTAAAGCCAGATGCGCCTTCTGCTACTATCATTCTTCTCGTAGCCAAACTCCTTTTTTTTCCCGCCTCCTTAATCAAGACAGAAAGAGAGGCAAAGGAAAACTATCCATTAAATTTTTGGAGAGAAAAACTTAAGAACCCGACGACCGAGGCGGCGGGGGCGCCTCTCCGGGATCGTCCTCGCCGCTCCAGACCGCAGAGGTGGCGCCGGCGGGAGCTGCAATTGCCGGCGCTGGGCCCGTGGGGAGCCTTTCTAAACCCTGGGGACGCCCAAGGCTCTGCTGGGAACTCCTGGGACCTGGGCCATTTAGGTTCCACAGGCTGGGCTGCAGAGCTGGAGACGCCAGTTTAACAAAACAAACAAACAATCTGAAAGCAAACAGCAAACTACACATTCTCTTCCTAATTCCCAAACAACATAATCCATCTCAGCAGACGCACATTAATGTTGTTTTCCTTGTAAGATTATTTTAAATGATGATTTGACTATGTGACTAAATCAGCTTTATCAGAAAATTGCCACTGGATTATTAATTTTTCGAAAGATTTTTTTTTTTTTTTTGGCCTGTGATCAGCTTCAATCTCAGTATACTCTTCTCCAATTATTTTCTGTCATTCATTTACACATTCATTTGTTTAATAGATACCAACCATCCATTGTGCTATAAGCACTCTTAGGTCATAGAGTATAAAATGAAGGAGACCTGGGCCAGCCCTAGAGGAGGGCACAGTACAATGGGGCACAGAAATGTGAATCACTTGTCACAGTGTCCACCCCAAAGCCAAAAGGGCACAAGGAGAGCAACCAGCCCAGATGAAATGGGGTTCTGACAGAGAGGTAGGTGTAAGGTGCAAAAGATTAAAGCTCAAATTCGCTTGAATTGCTGAAGGGGGCCAGAGAGGTGAGTGTAGCTGAGTCATTTTGAGGGGAGAAAAGGTTTTAGTCCAGACTAAAACGTTTGGGCCAAATTATACAGAAAATAGAGAACTATTGAAGTTCACTTTCCCCACATAGGCAGGGAGTGATTTCAGGGTGACTGAAAGAGGGCACCTGAGGCAGGCTGTCATTAGGAAGCTTTATTGATATATACATAAAGATTACTACTTAGGTGGGTGTTACTTGTACTACATACTAACACATCTCTGAGAATTTCACTACCTAGCATGTTGGTGTCTCTAAAGAAGGTGCAATCATATTGTTACCTGTTAAAGCAAAATGACATCTATTTGTCTCAGATACATATATTACTGTTTTTCAAATGTTTATAGAAGCAGTACATTCATAAAATGCATATTTGCTTTAAAGTATTTCTGATTGCTAGCATTTTTTTAAGCAACAGGTACTAAATGCACAATTATGTGAGCACATGTATGTGGGTTGACTAATTTATGACACATTTTGATATTGAAAAAGAGGTTGGGAAGCACAGGTCTCTTAGGTCCTTTGAACACTCACCATTCAATAAGTGTTCATTTTACCTCTGGCATCCTGGCCCCCAGGCTCCCAGGGACACTTTTTCTCTAGCCTTTCCACTCTGATGCTTATTCCTCTGCTAATGGTATCCCATGTTTAGGAACTTTATCAAGCCATCTCTCTCCTATCACTCCTCTCTTGGAAAGACTTATCTGTCTTGTGTTCCATTCCCTCAAGGTCATTCAAGCTGACTGGGCTGAGTGAAAAGTGAATTTATTCTGATGTGTTAATTACCAAGAAGCATCACATGTGTTAAGCATCCATCACCACCATCACTCCAAATCCTTCTCCTGCTCCCCTAAACAGTTAAGGCACAGAGAATATGGCAGAACACTCAGTTCTGTTTCTCAGAGTAGAAGACACTGTCTTGCTTCAAAAGTTGTTCTACTGAAATTCTTGAACTTGTTTTATATTCGACCTGACAGTGAAGTTTACTATGAGGAGGCTCAGAAGTACAGCCAGCTTCAAAAAGAGACATAGAAAGAGAAACTGTCATTCTTACCAGATTTTGAAACTACAGGGAACCAAAGATGTCATCTAGGAATGAGTTAATTTTCTGCAATCTACAATTAAGAATATTGGGCCCAGAAACATTAAGGGATGTGCGTCAGGTTAAATGGCCATTTTGGCTTGAATTTCATTAGAAGCTTATTTTAATCCTTCCTATATTTTTTGAGTAGCTATAGTTCTTTTTATCTTTTTTAAAAGTTAGTTTTCTGTGGAAGTTCTCCCTCAGTAGAATGTGTAAATGAAAGACCTTGTAAAATTTTTTAAAAATCATTTTCTGAGAGTTGTCTTCCAAAGTTAAAAAACCCAACAAACTGGATTTTTATTTATTATAGAAATATAATATTTAATTTATCAAAACTATGTAATACAGAGGAAGGTATTAAAATCAGAAACAATTCAGAGTTTTAGTAATAACAAAGGTCATGAAAGGAGGTCTTTTGGGGGCGGTAATGAAGGCAATGGGTAGCAAAATATTAGAAGAGAAATATGAGCAGTATATTTTAATAGAGTATAAAATGTACTATTTTCTCAAGATGTGGAAAAGTTTGAGATCCACAGATAAAAATTACTAAGTAAATATGAAATATTATGAACTTGGTAACAAAAATATTTCAGTTAGGGTCAAAACTATAAACATAACCCAATTCCTCCTTGATAATGTTTGGTCAAGCATCAGACTCAGTCAAGTTTTCTTATATCAAAGATCTTGTTTTATCAAGACTTTCCCAAATCTTCTGAAGTTTCTCCAGACTGCTTCTGTCAGGTTGAATGTGGATAATTAGCAGGGAGATCCAGTTCCAATTACATATAGTTGAGTGTACACAAACACACAAGCAGTTAGGTAAATGCTCCATGCGCAACCTGAAGGATCTTAAGCTTTTAGGTGAGTTGTTTTATTGCTGGCTTGTGGGTGGCAGGGTTGAATTGTCTGTGTTGAATAATAGAGGTTAACACAGGTTAAGACTATATTTTTGAACACCTACTGTGTATACTTGGTATTGTTTTGCACGATGTATTCATATATCGTGTTGCTTAAACTTTGAGGAAGATGCTAATTATCTTACCCTTTTTTTTTCTTTTTCTTTTTTTTTTAGAGATAGGGTCTTACTCTGTCTCCCAAGCTGGTATGATCAGAGGATCATAGTTTGCTGCAGTCTCAGACTCCTGGGCTTGAGCAATCCTCCCACTTTAACTTCTCTAGTAGCTGGGACTACAGGTATGCACCATCATGCCCATCTAATTTTTAATTTTTTTGTGGAGACAGGATCTTGCTATGTTGCCCAGGCTTATCTCAAACTCCTGGGCTCAAGCTGTCCTCTCACTCAGCCTCCCTATGTTATCTCCTTTTAATAGATGAAGAATCTAAGGCTCAAAGCAATTAGGTAATTTGTTTAAGGTCCCATAGCCAGAAAGAGCCAGAGTGGGGCTTGTGTCTGACCAAAGTCCATGGACTTCCAGTGAGTAACACTATGTAATCATGCCCACTCAAAAAATTATAGAAGAAAATGTGGTTTCTGGGAGTACATCAGGTGATTGCTCAGTATTTAACATGGTTTTCTATTCTAGGATATATAGGCTAGGGGCTTAAATGCTGGGATACACTAATGAGTCAGAGCAGCATTTTCTAAGCTATGTTCTGTGAAATACAATATCTTCTCCAAAGGTGTTTTTAAAATAAATTTGTTCAAATACGTTTGGAAAAAGGCCATATTCTATGTCCTTATCGGAGATTCAAATTAGCCTAATATAATCTCTGAGAAGTGCTGAGTTTAAGAACACTTTCAAGCTTTTGTCTGATTTAGTATTTCCCACATTTGGAATAAACACACACACACACACACACTTGGAATACAAACATATATATATACATACACACATACATAGGCACACATATATATTATACTGCATCATTATTTTGCTTGACATTAATGCTCTGTGAGATTCAACTTGGAAAAATGCTGAATTAGGCCTATATTTTGAATTTTTATTTTATAAGGTTGGACTCACCTCTGTATTACTTTTGTGTGTCAAGTGTAGAAAGTGAGAACTTGGCCTGCTATGCTTTTATTTCTTGATTCTTCTTGAATTCCTAGTGAAGGGATGTTGATTTGTTAGGGGGCTGATGTGATAGAGAAAACTCAGGCCATCCTATTCCCTTCTTTCGGGGTGGCACCGCCTAGGCATCTATTATATTGTCTCTGTCCCAGGGACACATTAGGTATAACCCTACTCAAGCTTTCAGCATAGTTCTCTGTCTTCTTTCTTCTTGAATTTCCAACCCAGAAATTACTACATAAGCTATTTCTTATCTTCCAAAACATCTGTATTCTTCTGCAACAATTTTAAAAATGAATGTCTTTTCTTTCTTTGTTTCTTCTTTCATTCTCATACAAATCTGCTCTTGACATTGGTAAAATAGTTCTTGAATTCATTCACACACAGAGGCTCAATTTGTAGACTCTCTTTTATATATATACACACATATATATACACGTATATATATGTATATATATACGTGTATATATATATATATTTATCTTTCCCTAAAACCACTTATCAAAAGAAATTTTCTGTGTGATTATCTTGACTTTTATCTTATAGGGTACTTACAGCTGATTGATATTAAGTTCCTAAACTAACATCATTTGAAAGTCAGCCATAATTTGTTAGAATTTACCTTCTAAACATGGAAAGATGCAAAGGTTTAATATAAACGGGTGTGTTCAGTAGTTCTAAATATGAATCATAGATTATTTGTACACAAATCTCACAAAACACATTTTTTATTAAAAAAAAATGAAAAGTATGAAAGGGGAAAAAAACACCATCACTGAATTTTCATCAAGGTAGGATAATAACCCCAATTTTTTTAATAAAAGGATTAAACTATAATAGAAAATTTTGCTAAATACATTACTTACCATGAGTTTCACGCAAAGACTGCATATAAAGAATGTGTCATTACTCTGCTTTAATTAGTGCTGTTGTCATTGTCATTGTGCAATTGGAAATAGTGCATACTATCTGGGGAAACTTCTGCAAAACATACAGGCATTTGTATTAGATTTACAATGCAGTCATTCTTCAAGGCCCTGGGAAAGAAATATAGATGAGCCCTAGTAAATTAAAACCTTGTGCCTCATGTGCTTAAAAAGGCCTCTCTGATTGGCTAAGATGTGGGGAGCTGAGTTTGCAATCATTTTGGTGCAGAAATAAATTTTAGGTGAATAAGTAAAAATTGTGCTTCTGTAAGTGAACACTTCTTTCTTCTAGATGATTTGCTTGTGTATGGGGGAAATAATGTTATGCATTTTTAAAAATTGTTATAGTCTGATCAAATTGTTTTCTTCTTGTTTGATTCTTGCTTTAACCTAATATCCCCTGGCTGAAGGTAACAGGGAAGTCAATTTATGATTTCTAAAGTGCGTGTACAAATATTTCTTAAAATAACATCTTTGGTGTGGGGTCTGGTAAGATGGCAAAATAGGAACAGCTCTGGTCTGCAGCTCCCAGTGAGATCAATGCAGAAGGCATATAATTTCTGCATTTCTAACTGAGGTACCTAGCTCATGTCATTGGGACTGGTTAGACAGTGGGTGTAGCCCACGGAGGGTGAGCCGAAGCAGGGTGGGGTGTTGCCTCACCTGGGAAGCACAAGGGGTTGGGGAACTCCCTCCCCTAGGCAACGGAAGCCCTGAGGGACTCTGCCTGAAAAACGTTGCACTCCGGCCCAGATACTAGCTTTTCCCATGGTCTTCACAACCCGCAGACCAGGAGATTCCTTCTGGTGCCTACGCCACTAGGGCCCTGGGTTTCAAGCATAAAACTGGGCAGCCATTTGGGCAGATACATAACTAATGGCAGGAATTTTTTTATATATACCCTAGTGGAGCCTGGAATGCCAGGGAGACAGAACCATTCACTGCCCTGAAAAGCAGGCTGCAGCCAGAGAGCCAAGTGGTCTAGCTCAGTGGATCCCACCCCCATGGAGCCCAGCAAGCTAAGATCCACTGGCTTAAAATTCTTGCTGCCAGCACAGCAGTCTGAGATCGACCTGGGGTGCTTGAACTTGGTGGGAACAGGGGCATCTGCCATTACAGAGGCTTGAGAAGGTGGTTTTCCTCTCACACTGTAGACAAAGCTGCCTGGAAGTTCGAAGTTGGCAGAGTCCACCACAGCATGGCAAAGCTGCAGTAGCCAGGCTGCCTCTCTATAGATTCCCCCTCTTTGGGCAAGAAATCTCTGAAAGAAAGGAAGCAGTCCGAGTCAGGGGCTTATAGATCAAACTCCCATCTCCCTCGGACAGAGCAACTGGGGAAAGGGATGGCAATGGTTGCAGCTTAAACAGGCTTAAAATGTTCTTGCCTGCTGGCTCTGAAGAGAGCAATGGGTCTCCCAGCATTGCACTGGAGCTCTGCTAAGGGGCAGACTGCCTCCTCAAGTGGGTCTCTAACCCCCGTGCCTCCTCACTGGGAGAAACCTCCCAGCAGGGGTCGACAGACACCTCATACTGGAGAGCTCTGGCAGGCATCTGACAGGTGTCCCTCTGGGACAAAGCTTCCAGAGGAAAGAACAGACAGCAATCTTTGCTGTTCTGCAGCTTCTGCTGGTGATACCCAGGGAAACAGGGTCTGGAGTGGACCTCCAGCAAACTCCAACAGACCTGCAGCAGAGGGGCCTGACTGTTAGAAGGAAAACTAATAAACAGAAAGGAATAGCATCACCATCAACAAAAAGGATGTCCACACAGAAACCTCATCCAAAGGTCACCAACATCAAAGAGCAAAAGTACATAAATCTATGAAGATGAGGAAAAAACAGAACAAAAAGGCTGAAAATTCCAAAAACCAGAATGCCTCTTCTCCTCCAAGGGATCACAACTCCTTGCCAGCAAGGGAACAAAACTGGACAGAGAATGAGTTAAGAATTGACACAAGTAGGCTTCAGAAGGTGGGCAGTAACAAACTCTTCTGAGCTAAAGGAGCATGTTCTAACCCAATGCAAGGAAGCTAAGAACCTTGAAAAAAAGTTAGATGAATTGCTAACTAGAATAACGAGTTCAGAGAAGAACATAAATAACCAGATGGAGCTAAAAAACACAGCATGAGAACTTCATGAAGCATATACAAGTATCTATAGCGAAATCATCAAGCGGAAGAAAGGATATCAGAGACTGAAGATCAACTTAATGAAATAAAGCGTAAAGACAAGATTACAAAAAAAAAAAAAAAAAAAAAAGAATGAAAAGGAACTAACAAAGCCTCCAAGAAATATGGACTATGTGAAAAGACCAAACGTACATTTGATTGGTGTACCTGACAGTGACGGGGAGAATGGAACCAAGTTGGAAGACACTCTTCATGATATTATCCAGGAGAACTTCCCCAACCTGGCAAGACAGGCCAACATTCAAATTAGGAAATACAGAGAACATCACAAAGATATTCCTTGAGAAGAGCAACCCCAAGACACATAATTGTCATATTCACCAGGGTTGAAATGAAGGAAACAATGTTAAGGGCAGCAAGAGAAAAAGGTCAGGTTACCCACAAAGGGAAGCCCATCAGACTAACAGTGGATCTCTCTTTAGAAACCCTACAAGCCAGAAGAGAGTGGGGGCCAATATTGAACATTCTTAAAGAAAAGGAGTTTCAACCGAGAATTTCACATCCAGCCAAACTAAGCTTCATAAGCGAAGGAGAAATAAAATCCTTTACAGACAAGCAAATGCTGGGAGATTTTTGTCACCACCAAGCCTGCCTTACAAGAGCTCCTGAAGGAAGCATTAAATATGGAAAGGAAAAATCAATATTAACCACTGCAAAAACATACCAAATTGTAAAAACCGTTGTCACTATGAAGAAACTGCATCAACTAATGGGCAAAATAACCAGTTAGCATCATAATGGCAGGATCAAATTCACACATAACAATATTAACCTAAAATGTAAATGGGCAATTAAAAGATACAGACTGGCAAATTGGATAAAGAGTCAAGACCAATCAGGTGCTGTATTCAGAAGACCCATCTCACATACAAAGACACATAGGCTCAAAATAAAGGGATGGAGGAATATTTACCAAGCAAGTGGAAAGCAAAAACAAAAACCAAACAAAACAAAAAAAGCAGGGCCTACAATCCTAGTCTCTGATAAAACAGACCCTAAACCAACAAAGATCAAAAAAGGCAAAACAACAACAACAACAACAACAACAACAACAAAACATTACATAATGGTAAAGGGATCAATATATGCACCTAATACAGGAGCACCCAGATTCATAAAGCAAGTTCTTAGAGACCTGAATCCCATGCAATAATAGTGGAAGACTTTAACACCCCACTGTCAATATTAGACAGATCAATGAAACAGAAAATTAACAAGGATATTTGAGACTTCAAGACTTGAACTCAGCTCTGGACCAAGCAGACCTAATAGACATCTATAGAACTCTCCACCCCAAATCAACAGAATATACATTCTTCTCAGCACCATATGGCACTTATTCTAAAATTGACCACATAATTGGAAGTAAAACACTTCTCAGCAAATGCAAAAGAACAGAAATCATAACAATCTCTCAGACCACAGTACAATCAAATTAGTACTCAGTATTAAGACGCTCACTCCAAACCGCACAACTACATGAAAACTGAACAACCTGCTCCTGAATGACTACAGAAATAAATAATTTCTTTGAAACAAATGAGAAAAAAGATACAATGTACCACAATCTCTGGGACACATTTAAAGCAGTGTTTAGAGGGAAATTTATAGCCTAAAGGCCCACAGGAGAAAGCAGGAAAGATCTAAAATTGACACCCCAACATCACAAGTAAAAGAACTAGAGAAGCAAGAGCAAAGACATTCAAAAGCTAGAAGAAGAGAAGAAATAACTAAGATCAGAGCAGAATTTAAGGAGATAGAGATGCAAAAAAAAAACCCTTCAAAAAAAAAAAAAAATCAGTGAATCCAGGAGCTGGTGTTTTGAAAAGATTAACAAAATAGATTGACCGCTAGCCAGACTAATAGAGAAGAAAAGAGAGAAGAATCAAATAGACACAGCAAAAATTGATAAAGGGGATATCACCACTGACCTTTCAGAAATACAAACTACCATCAGAGAATTCTATAAACACCTCTACACAAATAAACTAGAAGAAATTGATAAATTCCTGGACACGTACACCCTCCCAAGACTAAACAAGGAAGAAGTCAAATCCCTGAAGAGTCCAATAACAAGTTCTAAAACTGAGGCAGTAATTAATAGCCTACCAACAACAACAAAAAAAAAAAACAAAAAACAAACAAAAAAACAGCCCAGGACCAGATGGATTCACAGCCAAGTTCTACCAGACATGCAAAGAGGAGCTGGTAGCATTCCTGCTGAAACTATTCCAAAAAATAGAAAAAGATTGACTCCTCCATAACCCATTTTATAAGGCCAGCATCATTCTGATACCAAAACCTGGCAAAGGCACAACAAAAAGAGAAAATTTCAGGCCAATATCCCTGATGAACATAGATGTGAAAATACTCAACAAAATACTGGCAAACCAAATCCAGCAGCATATCAAAAAGCTTATCCACCACGATCAAGTCAGCTTCATCTCTGGGATGCAAGCCTGGCTCAACATACACAAATTAATAAATGTAATCCATCACATAAACAGAACTAATGACAAAACCACATGATTATCTCAACAGATGCAGAAAAGGCCTTTGATAAAATTCAACACCACTTCATGCTAAAAACTCTCAATAAACTAGGTATTAATGGAACATATCTCAAAATAATAAGAATTATATATGACAGACCCACAGCTAATATCATACTGAATGGGCAAAGCTGGAAGCATTCCCTTTGAAAACCAGCACAAGACAAGGATGTTCTCTCTCACCACTCCTATTCGACATAGTACTGAAAGCTCTGGCCAGGGCAATCAGGCAAGAGAAAGAAATAAAAGTATTCAAATTAAGAAGAAAGGAAGTCAAATTGTCTCTGTTTGCGGATGACATGATTGTATATTTAGAAAACCCCATCGTCTCAGCACCAAATCTCCTTAAGCTAATAAGCAACTTCAGCAAAATCTCAGGATACGAAATCAATATGCAAAAATCACAAGCATTCCTACACGCCAATAACAGACAAGCAGAGAGCCAAATCATGAGTAAACTCCCATTCACAATTGCTACTAAGAGAATAAAATATCTAGGAATACAACTTACAAGGGATGTGAAGGACCTCTTCAAGGAGAACTACAAACCACTGCTCAAGGAAATAAGAGAGGACACAAACAAATGGAAAAACATTCCATGCTCATGGATAGGAAAAATCAATATTGTAAAAATGGCCATACTGCCCAAAGTAATTTATAGAGTCAGTGCTATCCCCATCAATCTACCACTGACTTTCTTCACAGAATTAGGAAAAACTACCTTAAATTTCATATGGAACCAAAAAAGAGGTCGTATAGCCAAGACAATCCTAAGCAAAACAAAAACAAAAACAAAATCAAAACAAAGCTGGAGGCATCATGTTACCCGACTTCAAACTATACTACAAGGCTACAGTAACCAAAACAGAATGGTACTGGTACCAAAACAGATATATAGACCAATGGAAGAGGGCAGAGGGCTCAGAAATAATGCCACACATCCATAACCATCTTATCTTTGACAAACCTGACAAAAACAAGCAACAGGGAAAGGATTCCTTATTTAATAAATGGTATTGGGGAAATTAGCTTGCAATATGCAAAAAACCTGAAACTGGACCCCTTCCTTATAACTTATACAAAAGTTAACTAATGATGGATTAAAGACCTAAATGTAAGACTTAAAACCATAAAAACCCTAGAAGAAAACCTAAGCAATATCATTCAGGACAGAGGCATGGGCAAAGACTTCATGACTAAAATGCCAAAAGCAATGTCAACAAGTCAAAACTGACAAATGGGATCTAATTAAACTAAAGAGCTCTGCAGAGCAAAAGAAACTATCATCAGAAAGAACAAACAACCTACAGAATGAGAGAAAATTTTTGCAATCTATCCATCTGACAAGGGGCTAATATCCAGAATCTACACAGAACTTAAACAAATTTACAAGAGAAAAACAAACAATCCCATCAAAAAGTAGGGGAAGTATATGAACAGACATTTCTCAAAAAAAGACATTTATGTAGCCAACAAACATGAAAAAAAGCTCATCATCACTGGTCATTAGAAAAATGCAAATCAAAACCACACTGAGATACCATCTTACGTCAGTTAGAGTGGCGATCATTAAAAACTCAGGAAACAGCAGATGCTGGAGAGGATGTGGAGAAATAGGAATGCTTTTACACTGTTGGTGGGAGAATAAATTAGTTCAACTGTTATGGAAGACAGTATGGCAATTCCTCAAGGATCTGGAACCAGAAATATCATTTGACCCAGCAATCCTATTACTGGGTACCTACTCAAAGGATTATAAATCATTCTATTATAAAGACACGTGCACACATATGTTTATTGCAGCACTGTTCACAATAGCAAAGTCTTGGAACCAACCCAAATGCCCATTAATGATAGACTGGATAAAGAAAATGTGGCACATATACACCATGGAATACTATGCAGCCATAAAAAAGGATGAGTTCATGTCTTTTGCAGGGACATAGATGAAGCTGGAAACCATCATTCTCAAAAAACTAACACAGGAACAGAAAACCAAATACTGCATGTTCTCACTCATAAGTCGGAGTTGAACAATAAGAACACATGGACACAAAAAGGGGAACATCATACACCAGGGCCCATTATGGGGTGGAGGGCTAGAGGAGGGATAGCATTAGGACAAATACCTAATGTAGATGACGGGTTCATGGATACAGCAAACCTCCATGGCACGTTTATACTTATGTAACAAACCTGCACGGTCTGCATGGGTATTTCAGAACTTAAAGTATAAAACAAAATAACATCTTTGTAATTATGAGTAAAAACAAATGAGCTCGGTGCTATTAGTCATGCCTGATTCCCAGCACTTTGGGAGGCCAAGGTGGGAGGTTCACTTGAAGCCAGGAGTTCAAGACTAGCCTGGTCAATATAGAGAGACCCTGCCTCTACAAAAAAAAAAAAAAAAAAAAATTAAAAATTAGCTGGACATGGTGGCGCATGTCTGTAGTTCCTGCTATTTGGGAGGGAGAGGTGGGAGCATCGCTTGAACTCAGAAGTTTGAGGCTATAGTGAGTTGTGATCACACCACTGCACTCCAGCCTGGATGACAAAGCAAGATCCTGCCTTAAAAAAAGAACAAAATTGGGCATGTACCCAGCTATTTTTGCTTCAGATATGACAATAATTTTTTGGTCAGGGTAAAGGAAAGCACTCAACTATTTGTACTGTATTAGAAATCAAGCTGAAAAGATCCTAATACTTTTTTAAAAGGAGAAAAATATTTTTAAAAAAGCATTTTCCCATGTGGAATTTGCCATCATGTCATAGTACCTGATTGAACCTTCACAACAACTCTGGTGCAGGCTGCAGGATAATCACCCTCATTCAAGATACAGAAATGGAGCCTTAGGAAGGTGGTTTGCTCCCACAGCCTGTCAATGGAAGAAAGAGGAACCACATGTGGTTACCACATGCATTACCACAGCTGCATGCCAAGGGAAACAAGATCCATTCCATAGCTTTTGTAATATAATTAGATCAAGGTCATTAGGAAATACAAAATTCTTCTATGAACCTAGCTTTAAGACAGCCATTTGGATCTTTTAGTGTGAAGTATATTAAACCCCATACAGGCAGGGTCAGAAGGCCATTTCTTTCACCTAATCATGATAAAAACTGAACTGCAATGGTGAATCCATCTTAGATCAGGGAAGGTGTTTCTGTAGGGAAGTAAAACAATAAATTCAATATGTAGCTTTCCTGTGATTTGAGTTGAACCAGTAGGTAGACCTTCAGGGGAGGTACTCAGCATTTTCACATTTATTTCTGTATCCAAAGAAAGGCCTGGATATTGTCATATTCTTTGGTACTGGGTAAAAGACATTGTTATGTCTTTTATCATGGCAAGTTTTTCTTGCTTTACTGAACCTCAGTTTCCTCATTTATAAAATGGAACTGATAACCTAATGGGCACTGTTTATCTTGCTGTCTTTAATATACTTTAATTCTGATCACAACAAAGAGGTGTGTGTGTTTGTATTTAAAAGTCAGAACATTAATGAACAGGCAAGTGTATTTGTTAAAACTGCCTCAGCACATTGATTTTCAGAATCTCTGCATTATTGATCTGATAGGATGGAATGCAATCTGGGTCCGTTTAAACCAAAGGCTTTTATTTTTAGCTTCCATTCCTCCTCAGTTCTCTCAAGAATAGAAGCAAGGGGAATCTCTATCCACATGGGCTAGTGTGCTTCCCCTTGGGCCCTTTCAGACTGTGGAGTTCGTATGGCATTCTGTTTGCTGCAGGTCCTGCAGATTAACACAGAACTTTTAGCTTTGAAAGTGAACTTTGCAGTCATTAGATACTACATATGTGTTTGAAAAATGTACACATAGATGAAGATGCGATCTGATGATTTTGATATGGTTAAATTTCGCTTTTATCCCATTCTTACTGCTGCTATATCCATTATTTCTTAAATGTTCCATATTTCTATTGTTGTGTAACAAAGCACCCCAACTTTAGTAGCATAAAATTATAACCATTCCATTATGCTTATGATTCAGGGGGTTAGGTTTGTGTATGGGGTCAGTGGGAATGACTTGTCCGTACTCCGCAGTCTGAGAACTCAGCTGGGAGGACTCCGACAGCTGTTGGGGAGTGGGGGTAGCTAGAGCAGTTGAGGGCTGCAACAGCTGAGGTTGGAAGATCCACTTCTGGATGGCGGGACTCTGATGTGACTGTTAGAGTGCTTACTAGTGGCCTCTGCAGCATGGAATCCTTAGGGTAGTCAAAGGCTCCTTACCTGGTGGCTCAGTGTTTCAGCAAACAAGGCACAAGCTGCATGTTCCCTTATGACAGAGACTCGGACATTACGTACTGCCACTTCCGACA
This sequence comes from Sapajus apella, assembly GCF_009761245.1. Classification (NCBI taxonomy): domain Eukaryota; kingdom Metazoa; phylum Chordata; class Mammalia; order Primates; family Cebidae; genus Sapajus; species Sapajus apella. The sequence goes on from NW_022437021.1 coordinate 5,722,168, forward strand.
GATTCTAATGATCAAAGCAGTCACAAGCCTGACCAGATGTGAGTGGAGGGCACAGACACTGCCTCAAGGGGAGCAGTGTCAGAGAATTTGTAGCAGTTTTTATAAACTGCCACATGAAGAAATATGAATTTATACAATAATTTTCTATTACATTAAGGGATTAAAGATAGCTGGAGTAATAATATTTATTAAGCACCTACTATGTGCCAGTTAATTAATTTTATGAGGGATGTCCTATTATTATCTCCAGCTTACTGAAGAGGAAAATTAGGTGTAGAGAGGTTAAGGAACTGGTCACATCCTAATGAACATGAGAATGGACATTTGAACCAAGGCTGTCTGACAACAGCATGTAGGAGCGTAGCCACTAGGCTATAGAAATCCCCCTCAGCTAACTAGAGGAAGGCCTTTTAAGAACTGTTAAACAAGGCCAGGCACAGTGGCTCATGCCTGTAGTCCCAGCACTTTGGGAGACTGAGGTGGGCGGATCACCTGAGGTCAGGAGTTCGAGACCAGCTTAACCAACATGGAGAAACCCCATATTTACAAAAAATACAAAATTAGCCTGGCATTGTGGCACATGTCTGTAATCCTAGCTACTCGGGAGGCTGAGGCAGGAGAATCACTTGAACTCGGGAGGTGGAGGTTGCAGTGAGCCATTACCTTCCAGCCTCACACAAGAGTGAAACTCCATCAAAAAAAAGAACTGTTGAACAAACATTTTAAAGCCATGGGCCATCACCAAATAGTAAGAAATGTTTTGAATAAAATTGTTACTAAAATGTATTTGGTGGTCTTGAACCCATGGCAATTGAAAAAAGTGTCTCACCTCTACATAGACACATGTACATTGGCAGAGTATTTTCTTGACAGGATTGGGCAAGCTTGAACTGACAGAGCTGGAACCCTCCCCATGAAAAATGAAGTGAGTCACTAGGCCTGAGGGTTGCTAAATTGTTGGTAAATCAGACATTCATCCTTGGCTCTCTCTCTCTTTCTTTTTTTTTTTTTCTTTAAGAGAGACAGGGTCTCACAGTCTCTCTCTGTCACCCAGGTTGGAGTGCAGTGGTGTGATCATAGCTCACTGCAACCTCCAACTGCTGGGCTCAAGCAATCCTCTGGCTTTGGCGAGAAAGGAGCTAGGACTACAAGCACACACCACCACATCTGCTTATTTTTATAAAATTTTGTAGAGATAGGATCTTGCTATGTTGCCCAGGCTGGTCTTGAACTCCTGGCCTCAAGAGATCATCCCATCTAGGCCTCCCAAAGTTCTGGGATTACAGGTGTGAGCCACTGTGCCTGCCCCAGCCTGTCCTTGACTCTTAGTTGGATATCATTCCATAGTTTAGAAATGGTTTTTCATCCACAATTTGGGTGTTATAAAGACATATTCTAATGTAAAGTTGCTTCATCTTTCAGGGCAATTAGAAAGTAGATAGCTAAAACATAAAAATGTAAAGTTCCCATTTCCCGAAGTCAATTTTCATAATCAGACCAAGTTATCTGGTGGGCTCATGTGCTACAAAAAATATAAAATTACAAAGAGACACACTTCTGTGATGAATTAAAAACCTGTGTCCTGCAGGAGCCCTGCTTTTTACTAAAATACCTCAGCATGCAGCTGAGAATGTAACCCTTGGAATGCCAGCCATGAAGTGCTAATGGCTTGGAGAGCAGGGGGCAACCCCAGAGCTCTGTGGCTCCAGAATCAATTTGGATACTGAACTGTTATCTCTGCCAGCCCTGTTTCCAGTTTGCCTCAAACGTGGGGATTGGTGAAGACAGGAAATGGGGTTTTCCCCATCCGCTCACTCCCATCCACCCACCAACAGCTCTCCCAGCTAAAAATGACTGTGATGCTGCTCTGTCCTTACACAGCAACCACGAGAGGCTACATCGGGGTTTTTCGTGCTGCACAGCTGCCCTCTCAGGAATCGGTCTATGATGTGACACACAGTCCTGCAGTGTCCTCTGCTTCCCAGAGCATCTTCCCCTCCTGCACTGCCCCCATTTTGAGAGATTTTCCTGTCCAAAGTGAGAAAGCTCCTTCAGCCAATCTTGGCATTCAAATGTAGTCAAGTCTTTGTACCTTGCTTCTCCTCCTACAAAATAATATAGGATATTTTCCAAACGTTGAGCTAAGAGACTACCCTAGCAACTCAATCAAAGGTTTAAATTCAAAGTATTTTTTAAAAACATGGAATCCAAATCCACAGAGGCACCATAAACCTCCCATCCAGCCAAGCAAAGTCATTCTTTCCCAGGCACTTCCCAAAGAGGTGCATCAGTCTTATGTTTCCATTGATTCGTTCATTGAACAAATATTTGTTAAGTGCTGACTGTGTGCCAGGCACTCTGCTAGGTGCTCAAGATGCAACACCAAACGAGGCAGACACCTTCCCTGTCCTCACAGAACTTTTATTCTAGCTCCAAGAAAGGACACAGACCAAACACTTAAACCATTCAATCATGCATGCATGTATGAGTTCATGCCAGTTGGTATAAATTGTGTTAAAACTTTTGGCCGGGGGTTACAGACAACTCTGGATAACTTCATGAAAGAAATGAATGCATAGGAAAGACATGGAGAAGTATAACAGAATCCAAGGAACAGATCAACAAGTGCAGGAACCAAATTAGTGCCACCACTTTGACAACAGTTTATGAATCTTCTATTATGTTTCATTAGTGTGACTTAGTTATCAACAACTGTAATTATTTCAGTTAAAAAGGGAATGTCATTGGTCCACCCTGCATTTAGTGTCTGCCTTTGTGCTAACTGGACTGAGCTAGGGATGTTCGTGTTAGAGGACAGACATAGCTGTTGAGGGCCACCTCTGAGCAGCAGGTGAATGCCCCAGAAAAGAGGTCAGGCAGTTTCTGCAAAATTATCTATAAAACAGAAGTGGGAATTGTCCCAAGAGCATCTGAATTAATTTTGGGATGGGGATGGGATCAAAGAAAGCTTCACTGTGGATGAGAAATATAATCCCGTCACCTGAAGAATGAAGGAGTTAGGTAAGTCAAAATGAAAAACAAAAACATGGGGAGGAGAGAGAATGGGACATCATGATACACAGAAAATGTAACTGCAAAAACTCAGAGGCAAGAAGAAATAAGACATATCTGAGGACTGCTGAGAAGGCTGAATTACAGCCCACAGGGCACTTTAACGCTGGTGGATCTCAAGCCCTACATCCTTTTCATCAGCTTTTCTTGTAAAGTCAGTGGGACTCCTGGTGGCCAGCAAGGAGTTTCTGGGTGGGGCTTTCAGAGCAGGCTCTTCACTAGTGTTAGTAATAACGCTAGTTGACACCTCGGATTTATGGTTGTTTTTGCCTTCCAGAAATACAAATCTTTTTTGCAGAAACATATTAGCTTTTTTTTTTCTAGAAAAAAACCCCAGTTGATTAAAATTCACTTCACCCAATTTCACTAGATTTCATAGATATGTCACCTGATCTTTGTATCTATAAAAGAGACCTATATAAATTCTAACTGAATTTTAAATGGTTTTTAAAGCAGGTCTTGAATTTTAAGAGACTATAAATTATTTTTCTATTAATCTAAGGCCAGAAATTGAGCTGTTTTGTTCTTTTGGAGAACAGTAGCTATTACAAGCTGCATAAGATGAGATTCTGACACAGATTTATTAACACTTTATGAAATAATTCCAAATAATATTGTGATAACTGTAGTGATTTGAGCTGAGCAAATATGGAGATCTGTGGTGCATTAAAGATGGGTGCAAATTCCTTGGCATTCCTCTCAACAAAAGATGGGGTTTATTTCCCCATCCCTTGCATCTGGGTTGGCCTTCGAGTAGTAGAAGAATGAGGAGAGAGTGACAACGTGCTGGCTCCAGGCCTAAGACTTCAAAAGGCAGGCAGCTACCATGTTTGTGCTCTTGGAAGCCATGCCATGCTGTTGAGCAGCTCCAGTAGACCACTGAACAGTGAGAAGGCATGGAAAGATTTTGGAGGTTGAGGCACCATCTTGTGAGTACCAGCGCCAGCCAAGCTCCCCACTGAGTGCAGTTCCTGAGTGATCTCAGCTATGCCCTGTGGAGCAGAACTGTCCAGCTGAGCCAAGTCAACTCGCAGAATTTTAAGACATAGTACATGTTTGTTATTTTCAGCTATTCAGTTTTGGGGTGGTTTATTATACAGCAATACATATTGAAGCAGGTTCCATGTGGATATCTTTTCCATTTCTTTAGGAGAAAGTGGATTTCTTGGTCTTTTGCTTATTTATCTTGGTTCTTAGTATTTTTTGTTTTACTAATACTTTAAAAACTGTTTTACTAATAATTTATACCAAAAACAATAGCAAAATAATAAATCCTTCTCACTCTTTTAGTCACCCAGTTTCACTCCCAGAGGAAACCACTTTTGGTAGTTTCTTAGGTATTTACATATCAGCACAAACATGTGTATTGTCTTTTTAAATTTCTTTCTTTTTACATACAGATGGAAAGTTACTTTACATGTGGTTTTAGACCTTCCTCTCATCACTTATCAATGCATTATGGAAATAGTTAAAACCAATACTAAACACCCCAAAAGCTGCCTTTTTAAAAATGACTGCATAATATTCTATGACATGATATAGTATAATTTGTCTAACCAGTCTCCTATTCGTTGGCATTTGCTTCTAATCATTTATTTAAAATAAAGCTGCAACAAATATCATTATAACTATATCATTTTGTACATGTGTGTGCGCATGCATATATTCCTAGAAATGAAATTGTTAAGCCAAAAGTTCTGTACATTTTACATTTGATAGGCGATATCAAATTATCCTCCATACAAGTGGTATCAAATTATACTTTTACCAGCAAAAAATGAGAATGTCTGTATCTCTACACACTGAATAACACATCTAGACCAAATTCTTATATTGTTATCATTTTACAATTGATTCTCTAAAATTTTCTGATAATTATAATTTTGCCTCTTTTCCTTTGCTGTTTTGTATTTTATTTCTTTCTCTTGTCAAATTATAGCGGCTTGTACTTTCAGAATCATATTAAATAATACTGGAACTGTCTTATTCTTTTTTGTTGTTGTTGCTGTTGTTTTGAGATAGGGTCTTGCACTTTCACCCAGGCTGAAATGCAGTGTAACTATCTTGGCTCACTGCAGCCTGACCTCTGAGGTTCAAGCAATTCTCCCACCTTAGCCTCTTAAGTAGCTAGGACTACAGGCCTGTGCTACCATTTCTGGCTAATTTTTTGTGTGTTTTTTGGGTATATGTGGGGGTCTCACTATGTTGCCCAGGCTAGTCTCGCACTCCTGGGCTCTGCCACCCTCCTGCCTTGGTCTCCCAGAGTGTTGGGATTAGATTACAGGCATGAGCTACTGCACATAGCCAACTGTCCTATTCTTGCTCGAATGAGAACACTTCTACTGTTTTCCCATTAAGAATAAACCTGAGAAAAAGAATAAAGCTGACATTTAAGACGAGACATTTACTTTATCATTTTAAAGAAAGAGTGTCCATCTATTCCCATCTTTGAGAGCTGTTATCAAAAAGGATGTTACATTTTAGCAAATTTCAACATCTATGAGTTTTGTCTCCTTCAATTCATAAATATGGTGAATTACATTAATAGGTTTTCTGATGCTGGGGTATGCTTACATTCTTAGAGTCATCATATACTTGGTCGTGGTATATTAATCTTGATATTTTTCTGGTTCCTTGTTGTTCAAATTTTTATTTAGGACATATCTATCTACCTATATCTATCAATCTAGACAGAGTCTCAGTCTGTCACCCAGGCTGGAGTGCAATGGTGTGATCTCGGCTCAGTACAACCCTGCTTCCTTGGTTCAAGTGATTCTTGTGCCTCAGCCTCCCAAATATCTGGGACTACAGGCATGTGCCACTGTGTCTGGCTAATTTTTGTATTTTTTGTAGAGATGGAAGTTTACCATGTTGGCCAGGCTGATCTCGAACTCCGGACCTTAAGTAATCTGCCCACCTTGGCCTCCCAAAGTTCTGGGACTATAGGCATGAACCACCACACCTGGCCTGCATTTTAATTTATAAATGAAATTGGTTAGTTGTTTTAAAGGATACTTGACAGGGAAAATTCTATCAGACACAAAAATTATAATAGTGTGAATGGGTAAATCACCAAATGAGAAATTCTAGACAACGGAGAGGACGCTGAGGAGAAGAGAGGGGGGCCACCTCTCCTATGAAAGAGGGTCTGGGGGAGACAGTTCAGGAGATCCTCAGGCAGCAGGGAGGAAAAACCAAAGAGACTCATCAGACAACTGGATCCCTGTCAACTGGAGGTAAAGATCTTATGCCGAGGAAGGGTAAAGTCAGTGCTTGGAATACTGACCCATTATCCATTAGAAAACATTGAATCACATGTGTAAAAAATAGGCAGACTAAGTATCAAAATACCTTAAATCACAAATGATAATTCACTGCAATTGTTCCAGTGACTGGAAGAGAAAAACAATGAATTTTCTATGGAAAACATGTAATAGGAAAAGTAAAAGCAGATTTGACCTCCTGGGTTCAACTCCTAGCCCGTACATTACTCATCCCAGTGAATTGCCTTTGCATTCCTTCTTTAGTGGAATGAATTCTTCAGCACAGTGCCTGCAGTGGAGGAGGGACACATTTCTGGAACAAGGGAGATAGCTCTTCTCAGGACTAGGGCTTCCCTTCATTCAGGCAGTGGGCAGTGTCTGGGCAAACAAGCAAGTACATGACCCAGGTTTGGTAGAAGTGGCCATCTGGAAGCCCTTCTCCTTTCCATGACCCTGAAAAGTCTGTTTTATATTCTCTCATCGAAGAAGGGAGCTGAAGCTGGAAACCATTAAATGTTCTCAAGTGTCCTGAATGTCTGCAACCCTGAAGATAAATCCCTCTGACTTATTTGTTTAAATGTCTGATTTTAGCAATGATATCACCAGAAGCTATTAAGCTTAATATAAGGTGAGATAATTTACAGAGCTCATTAACACATGTGACACTGGGTATACTCTGCTCCTGCAGCTCATTAGCTGTGAATTTGGACAAGTTTATTCAATGACGCAGAGCCTCAGTTTTCTCATCTGTCAAATGGCTATTATAAAAAATAGCTTCCCTGATTACCTCACTGGGGTGTTGTGTAAGGATCAAATGAGATAATAAATGTGTATAGCACTTTGAAAGCAAACCTAATGTATATTGCATAAATCACTTGTGAAAAATATCTTTGCTTACTCTAACAACGCACCCCAATTCTGGGACAAACTAGTGGGATAATTTTACTCTTTTTCTTTTACCAAAGAACAAATGAAGAAAGAATTTCCGTTCTTCTATACTTTTAAGAGGTGCCTTGTTGGACTCTGAATGAGATGAGCTGAGTAGCTGAGCTTCTGATATCCTTTTCTGACACCTTTTCCACTCACTCTGCCAGAATACCAGCTAGCCATCACCTAGATTACAAACACAATCAGAGGGGGCAGGGTCATTGGCCTTTATAGGAGAATTCTCTTGAAATACGGTTAAGTGGCTAACCACTGCCATAGGGGAAAAACCTTTGACTGGCATGAGAAAATGAGAAACGGAACGTTTTAAACAAATAACTATTGTAAGCCTAATAACTGCAGAATGCTCCATCAAAAGAATCAGATTGTGTGGATTCAAATCCCGGCTCTGCCACTTACCAGCTGTGGGATTTTAGGCAAGTTACTAACTTCTCTGTGCTTAAGTTTTCTTACCTGTATTATGAGGAGTATAAATGGAGTCTCCTTCACAGAGTCATTATGAGGATTAAATATGTTAATATTTAGAGAGCACTTTGAACAGTGCCTGGTGCATGCAAGTGCTACATAAAGATTTATTATGTTATCTGGCAGTTGGCATTTAGTATGTTAGACTCTGTAATTAAACCTCAATGTTCGTTTGCTAATTAGAGAAGGTGCATGCCATTAACACCACATTGAATACAAGGTTTAAAGAGTCTATGAGTGTACAGACCTAAACGTAAATATTTTCAGAGACATTTTCAGCATTTAGCATTAACCCCCCACACAAACACATTACAAATACTTTCTTTAGACAACATCAAACCAGGTTTGATATCTCTGATTTCAGATCAGGCAATCCATTTAACCTCTTTACCCCCCAGCTGCTCTCTCTGTAGAATTGCAATTAAAAAAAAAAAAAGGTTGCTTCACAAGGGTGCCATGAAGATGAAAATGAGATAACGTTTGTAAAACTCTCAGTGCTTGCCAGGAGGCGCCACCTAAATGCAGATTGCAATTATTAACATCATCTCATATCCGACTGGAGACCAGTTTGAATGCCATTATGTTATAAAATGACTAAAGTCAATCTTAGAAATTACAGTGTTGGGGGGCTTGGTTAGGAACATAGTGGCAGACAGCTTCCTGCATAAAAGCAGTTGAGAAGGTGCCACCAGACTCTGCTGGGTTAAAACTCACTTGTGATATTACCTAGAGTCCCCTAGGGAAAAGGCTGAGAGATCTTAGGCACTTTGCATATATGGCTCTCTAAGGCTTACCCTCTGTGACTCACTAGCATTACCAAACCCACAGAAATCTGGAGCAGGAAGATTTGGAGCATTTCCTACTGAAGTTCATTAGCTGCATTAACTTTCAAAGCTCTTTAGAGGGGTTTAAAATGTTGGGGAACTTGATGACTTTAATTTTCTCCTGCCTGTTCTAGGTTTACATGGGATAGACAGTAGCTGACAAATGTTCAAAAAGTATATTGATAAACTGAGGCAGAAAACTTTTTTTCTATGAAGTTTTACTCTTTCTAGTGAGGCAGAATATACAAAAGGGGACACTCATAAAATTGTTGATAAGCAAGGTGATTTTAGGTGGTACACAGATGCATATTCTATGCATACACAGACATACATATACACACATATGTATGTATTTACACACATATGCACATACATATATGTGTGTATATATGTCTGTGTGTCTGTAAGTGTGTAAAAGTTAAATATAGGGCATGAAACCTGTGGATTTACAGATATTATTGCTTAGGACAAAGATAAAATTGGTGATTGAAGGCCAGGTGCGGTGACTCACGCCTGTAATCCCAGCACTTTGGGAGGCCGAGGTGGGCAGATCACCTGAGATCTAAAGTTCAAGACCAGCCTGGCCAACATGGTGAAACCTCATCTCTACTAAAAATACAAAAAGCCGGGTGTGGTGGCACATGCTGTAATCCCAGCTACTCGGGAAGCTGAGGCAGGGCAATTGCTTGAACCCGGGAGGCGAAGGTTGCAGTGAGCTGAGATTGTGCCAATGTGGTCCAGCCTGGGCGACAGAGCAAGACTGTCTCAACCAAAAACAAAACAAAAAAATTGGTAGTTGAGGCTGGGTGCAGTGGTTCACGCCTGTAATCCCAGCACTTTGGGAGGCAGATGAGGCCTCAAAAAAAATGTTGTTAGTATCACCTGAGGTCAGGAGTTCGAGACCAGCCTGGCCAACATGGTGAAACCTTGTCTCTACTAAAAATTACAAAATTAGCCAGACATGTGGCATGCATCTGTAATCTCAGCTACTTGGGTGGCTAAGGCAGGAGAATCACTTGAACCCAGGAAGCAGAGGTTGCAGTGAGCCAAGATTGTGCCACCATACTCCAGCCTGGGCAACTGAGATGCTGCCTCAAAGAAAAAAAAACTGTATTTGAAAAAAATGGCTGGTAGTGAGGAAAAGAATGTATTTGATTTAAAGAAAAAGCTAATTAATAGTAAAAGAAAATAATGCCATTTTTAAAGCAAAAATCTCAACTAAAGTTAAGGAAACACTATGTTAGAAGAAGAAAGATGAAAACCTCCGTTCCTTGTTTTAAAATTTCTGAGTATGGGAATTAGATTCCATGGCAGAATTTAGAGAACAATGATTTCTTCCATCTGGATTGATCACCACTATTTGTAAAGAACTTTTACATGCTTTCACTTATTTTCAGGTCAGGCATAATTGTTTCCGTTTAATACATGAGTAAATAGACTCAGTGTCCTTGAAAAGTTGTGCAATAGCAAGCTGGCAACTGAATAAAAATCTGCATATGTTGTAATACTGTTTAGGGAAAAGAATCATATGCTAGGTGATTTTTACAAAGTAGAGCGCTATTTACTGAAACCAGCAGTCATTTATTTAACTCCTTGGAAACACACATTTCTAATGATGGTCCTGTTTATCCAGAGCCTTTCATCTGCCTTATTCTGAGTGTTGTGCTGAATGTTGAGGCCTCAGTGGGGACCATCCGATCTGTTCTTTCAGAGGCCAAAATTTGGACAGACGTAACACACTGCTAGCTCAGTTAGGCCCCCAGTCATATGCTGCTTGAATAGTAGGGTGTTAAAATTGTTTAAAAGTCTATTATTAGGAGCTAGGCACAGTGGCTCATGCCTGTGATCCCACTACTTCGGGAGGCCAGGCCAGGAGGATTCCGTGAGCCCAGGAGTTTAAGACAGTCTGGGCAACATAGCAAGACCCTGTTTCCACAAAAAAATAAAATAAATAAAAATGAGCTGGGTGTGGTTGCACACATCTATAGTTCTACCTACTCAGGATGCTGAGGTGGGAGGGTTGATTGAGCTCAGGAGTTTGAGGCTGTAATGAACTTCAGCCTGGGTGGAGTTCTCAAAAAAAACATTGTTAGTATTCAAGAATCTGGAGATTTCGTTTAAAAATCTGGTGCCTAGCTTCACTTAAAACCCTCTAAATATCAGGCAGGACCAGGTCTGGGTTCCTGCTTATTTAGCCTTTGGCTGGGGCTGTGTGCTCTCTAGCCTGACACGGCCTTTCACTGGACTCACGTCTCCTTCACTCATTTACCTTGCAGAGCCCAGGTGCAGAGAGCAAAGCAGACAGGGCAGTAACTCTTGCAAACCAGCTCTTCCTGGGGAATGATTAAATGAGCACAGTAGACATTAGCCTAAAGTATGAAAACCCAAGTTGGGGGAAGTCTGCTATATTTTCATCAAAGCTAAAGTTAAATATTCACATAAACAGTATTTACCATGTTGCCTATGAAATATTTTTACATCTTTGGTTGCTAACAAAATCGTTGCACATTATCTGACATTTGTACCAAAACTTTAAAAAATAGACTAAGCAAAAAGTATTATCCCATGTTTTACTGATTAGGATATTGGATATCCCAAACTGAAAGAAGTTGCTTAGAGCAGAGCCTGAGACAGGAATTGGGTGTGTGTGTGATTTATTGAGAAAGTGCTCCACAGGAAAATCCCACTAAGGATAGAGTGAAGCCAGAGAGGGAAGGGGAAGGATGTGGTCTCATAGAAATTCCAACCTTGGTCTGGTTCATGGTGGAGGGCTCTGAAATATGGACCACACCACAGAATTGCTTCCTCTTGAGGCCAAGGTGCTGGACTTCTGTGCCCTTATCCACTAGTCACTGGCTGTGGCCTTCTTTCACTAACTTCCTGGATGATGTGGCTCTCCTACTAGCCCAGGGCAATTTCCTCAGAAGTAAAGACATTAGTGGGTCTTCAGGAGCTAACACCCAAAGCAGCTGTGGTGGCGTCACTAGCTCAGAAAATGGGATCTGGGAGGGGCCACCACAGCAGCATCTTCCATTTTCCCAATACAAAGCACACAGTTACTCCCAGTGAGATCCAAATAACAGCACTCTCTATTGCAGTCTAGTGCACACACACACACATACACACACCATACACACTGTGTTTCAGGAGGTGGCAATGGCAGAAAATACACAAGCATTTCTTCCCACAACGGCAAGGTCTCAGGATACATTTTTAGAATTAGTGAGGAAATGGTCCTACCTTTATAAAACGGAATTTCACAGATAATTCTGTGCAAACTATGAAAATAATTGAAAATTAAAGTTTAGGCTGGGCATGGTGGCTTATGCCTGTAATCCCAGCACTCTGGGAGGCTGAGGCCAGTGGATCACCTAAGGTCAGGAGTTTGAGACCGGCCTGGCCAACATGGTGAAACTCTGTCTCTCTTAAAGATACAAAAGTTAGTTGAGCATGGTGGCGGGCACCTGCAGTCCCAGCTATAAAGGATTTTAGACTTTAATTTTTTTTTTTTGAGATGAAGTCTCGCCCTGTCACCCAGGCTGGAGTGCAGTGGCATGATCTCTGCTCACTGCAACTTCTGCCTCCTGGATTCAAGCTATTCTTCTGCCTCAGCCTCCCAAGTAGCTGGGATTACAGGCATGCGCCACCATGCCTGGCTTGTATCTTTAGTAGAGACGGGGTTTCACCATGTTGGCCAGGTTGGTCTCAAACTCCTGACCTCATGATCCGCCCACCTCAACCTCCCAAACTGCTGGGATTACAGGCATGAGCCACTGCACCGGCAAGTCTAAGATTTTGTAGATTAATAGACAGATAAAAGTATACACACAGATACGCATGATATACATACACACATATATAGAATATATATGTATAGGTATAAATGTATGGATGTTAACATAGATGTAAGATGTGACTCTTAATGCTTGTCTGGGAAAAATAACCTGCCCCGGAAAATGGAAAAGCTTTGTGTTTAAAGAGTTAAGAAAATAAATTCTCCTTTCACAGAGCCTATCCCCATGGGCTTTGTCATAAGAAGAAAAAAAGATGTCCGAGAAATATTAGGCTGTCTGTCTGGCCTATTCCTACTTTGTTCTGAAACAATTTGAGCTCAAGCACATTTCCTCAGGTATAGGAGCATAGATTTTGCTAAGTGTGGACAGAGGGGAAAAAATGGGAAAGGAATCTAATGTTGTATGAAATAGAGTTAGATTTTTAAACCTTTAAAAATTTTTAGATACAGATTTTACAGAATTCTCCTCATTGTAGATACTAAGTATGTTTATATCCCTCATGATAGGAGACAATCAATATTAGCAACTGTGGCAAATTAGGGAGAAAATAAACAGGCAAAAGTCCAGGGTAAAATACAGTTGATTTTATTTTATTGTCCCTGATTTCTTTCCATAACACCTTCAAAATAGCATTCCAGACCTATTATCATAACTGAATATTTTACATAATGGAAAGCACAGGCACCTCAGATCTTCTCCTGCATGACAAATGTTTAATTAGAAAAATAATAAGATGGAAATGAAATTGGCATTTACTATGACTGGAACCGAGAATTGTCCTGGAGAAAAAAAATTCAGTTTCAGTTCACCAAAGGCAAAAAAGAAAAGGAGGGAAAAGCAAACAAGAAAGAAAAGAATCATAAATGATTGCTGGAAACAAATCAGACACAAAAGTGTATGGCTTGAGCTATAATTTGGGTGAAATCTCTCTCCTTCTCTGTCTCTCTCTCTCTCACATCCCGCCCCAATCCCAACACAATTAAAAAAAGAAAAATGTGATATGTGATATTAAAGTTCTTAAGTTGAAAAATACCTTTTTAATTGTTTCTGACAAAAAAGAAAAGCCAAGCCCTCTAAACGTTGCATTTCCATCAGATTAGAGAAAGTATATACCAAATTAGTATATGGCCCAATTCTGCACTGCATTAACAACCTAATTATAACTGTGAAACAATTCAGTGCGGATCCATATGCTAAAATATGGTAATTGCTATTGTATGCTTTATGAAGAACTAGTTGTGTTTTCCAGTGTTTTTCTGAGACCTCATGGTGATCTGTTGTTGCCTTTGGTCAGTGATTCAGAGGCCGCAAGCCTCCTTCTCATCAGAGAATATGAAAGCTACAGTCATTCCCCGCCTTTGCATTTATTTGCAGATTTTTGTTTCTTTAAAAGGAACATATCTTGTCATAGAAAAGGCAGAAAAGGTTCCACACAGGTTTAGTCCCTGAATCTTTTGCCCATCTCGGTCCTACTCTTCTTGATGCTGGGTACTGAGTTGGGCTTCTGGTTACCCAACATGCAGCAATGGCCAAGGAGCATTGGGTTAAAGGATGGTGTCCGGTTCTCACAAGCTGGAGTCCTTGGGAGGGCACAGCTGTCTTTAGATTTCAAACCTGGGGCTCTGTGGTAGATCTAGGTGCAGGAAAGGGAACCAATGGGAGAGGACTGGTTATAGCGAGGTCATCAGCCTGAATCCTCATCCCTCAGCAACTCCTTCCCCAACTCACTTGCAGTGCTGCCTTTGATGGTCAGGCAGCAAATCAAACAAATTTCAAATTTTGTGAAATTTGAAAATACAAAATTTGCTAAGAGCTCCTGCTCACTCCTGCTCTGGGGTCAGATTGCCTGAGTTTGAATGTGCCTCCACCACTTATTAACCATGGAACTTTCAGCAAGTTATTTAATCTCTCCGAATCCCAATTTCCTCACCTGTGAAATGTGGCTATTAATAGTATCACCTTTACAGTTTGTTGTGAAGATTCAATGAGAAGATGAGTGCAGGGGCTTGTACAGTCCCTGGCACTGGGGAGTGTTCAATTCATATTCATTTATTTACTTTCTTATCATTGTTATTATGAGCCAGATTTCAAGTGACAGAATCCTAAATCTTAAATAAAATTTTACATGATTTCTACCATATTTTAGGTATATTATTCAATAGGAGAAAGTCTATTTCATCAAATCACATCATTAGTTACTCCAGTTTCAATCTACCACATCATATTAGAAGTGTAATACTTTTCCACCTCCTATTGACAAAAATTAATCTCATTTAAATTTAGATGAAAAATTTTACATAACTTTAAAATGTGTAGGAGAAATGATCGTAAGGGGCCTTTTTAGGGTGATGGAAATGTTTTAAAACTGGATCCTGGTCATGGTGGCATAACCCTGTACATTTACCAAAAATCATTGAAGTGGTCTGGGTGGGATGGTTCATGCCTGTGGCTCAGCACTTTGCAAGGCTGAGGTGGGCAGATCATTTGAGGTCAGAAGTTTGAGACCATCCTGGCCAACATGGTGAAACCCATCTCTACTAAAAGTACAAAAAATTAGCCAGGCATGGTGGTGCACACCTGTAGTTCCAGCTACCCAAGAAGCTGAGGCAGGAGAATTGCTTGAACCTGAGAGGCAGAGGTTGCAGTGGGCTGAGACTGTGCCACTGCACTCCAGCAGGGGCGAGAGAGAGAGACTCTGTCTCAAAAAAGAAAAGAAAAGAAAAAAAGAAATCACTGATCTGTACACTTAACACATATGAACAGTAAAACTGTCTAAAAAGGTGGATGAGGCATGTACCTATTTTTTGTTAAAGGTACAACAATTAGGACGGGTTGGGTTATTTGCTAAAGTGCTGGGCAGCAGAATAGTATGTGTGTTTTATTCCATTGCAGCTGATGTCACTGAGTTTACCTCACAGTTGTTTGTTCTGGTTTTACATCTTGTTTTTAAAATGTTTACTTATTTTAGGACAAGGACAAACTAAGACCATCAGATGGGAGAAGCCATTAAAATGATTAGCTATGAACTGGCTTGCCCTCAAAACGCTACACAGCAGGTCCTCAACTGATTGGAACATCTCTGCTATCTCTTTGTGTGGGTCCAATTCAAACTCTTACCAACCCATTAGACTTTGGCCTTATTTTCCTTTGGTCAGGACACTGTGCAGAGAGGGTCCATCCTTGCCTTTTTATCTAAGAAATATGAAACTGCACAGATAGGTTTTGAGTTCTGTTTTCTTTTTTAAAGTTTTATTTTTAGTTCTGAGGTACATGTGCAGGATGTGCAGGTTTGTTACATAGGTAAATGTGTGCCACGGTGTTTGTTGGAGTTCTGATTTTTCTAACTACAGGGTCTAAATGTTGACATCTGTCACTTAGTGTCAAATCCAAGAGAGGAAATGATACAATATATCCATCAGTGTGTGCGTCCATCGTGACAGCCAGGTGGCTCATATCTCATGCTTGATGGGAGCATCCATCCAGCTTCCTGGACCACCTATGAATGAGGGCAGCAATAGGACAGCCATGGTCAGGACCACAGGTTTTATTAACAGGAGGGAAATTGGAAGCTGTTCCAATTCATTCATCCTTTCATTCAACTTGCTTTTGCTGAGTGCCTCCTGCTGTACTAGACTCAGAGTTGAAAAGAAAATGAGATGCAGTGGAGGGTCTGGAAGGGTAGGCTAAATTCAGAAAGGTTTGAAAATACAAAATCAAGAGTAGCCCTCGCTTGTGAGCATGTGAGTCTCAGAGAGAGCCCCATAACCCTGAAGCCTCAGCTGCAGGTACAATGATAGAGAAGGTGTCTGGCAGAAGGATCCATGTGCGGAAAGTTTTGGGAAGTCCCTTCCTTTCCATCCCTATTGCTCAGATTCAGGCCAACATTACTCTTTACCAGGCCTACTGACTGTAAGGGGCTAACAGATCTCCTTGCCCCCAGTTCTAGCCCCTCAAATCCATCCTCCTCAAAATTCCCAAGAACGATCTTCCCAAAATGCAAATCAAGTGATTTGCCAACATTGCTTAAAACCCTTCTATAGGTTCCCTTCATAGCCATGCTCATCAGCAAGGCTCCCCTGAGCTAGCCTGCCTGTTCTTTCCGCACTTCTCCCTATACCTCATGCCCCGGCAAAAGTGAACTGCCAATGTGCACATCACACCAGAGACTTTGGACAACCTACTTTCCCTCCTCCTGTGCTTAAGACCCTGGACTTTGCCTTCAGACAGCTCTGGGTCTGACTGCTGGATCTGCAGCTGCCTAGCGTTTTCACTGTGCGGGAGTCATTTTGCCTTCTTAAGCTCAGTTTGTGAAGTGGGATGATATGCTTCACAGGACTGCTTGTAGCAATATCTCACAACAGATAGATGCTCAAAAAGCAAACCTGGAAAAACAGCAAAGCTTTCTTTACTAGATTAACATTTTCTTTTTAGCACTTAAAATATTGTGAATGGAATGTATTCTATTTTATAAAGTTCCACGCTGGTGACCTACAGACAAAGGGTCATCTCGTTTATGTGTCTTGCATTATGGTTTTGTGGTTCCATATTCTTATATGAAGAAAGACGGTGAGCTCTGACATGGCCCATAGCTCTTCGCTGGTGCCCTGGCTTAGCCCTGTCCACACAGAACAGGGCAACATGTGGAGAAAAGAAATAGGAAATCAGCAGAGACAAGTCTCCCTTCTGCTCATGGGTCACAACATTTATGTGCATCCTTTATAGGCAGGCTGGGTTTGGGTGTCTTTTCCACGTGACCAACAGAAAAAAACGTCGGACAGACAGAAGGCAGGAAGTTCTGTGAGCTGCCTCATGGTTATTGTTACTAAGGAAACCAATTCTTTAGTATTCATGTGTTCAGCAGACGGCCATGCTGAATCTCTGAGGCTGAGGCAGCATCACAGAATGGCATGAGGGAGAAGAAGGGATGAAAACAGCCAAACAAATAAATACAGAAGCTGTTTAAAAATACATCGGTAATTTAGCCATCAACCATGGTTTTTAGTGGCTTTAAAAATGAGATCAAAGCATCAAGTGATTTAAAGAGTGATCAGGAGCTTGTCTTCCTACTGCATTTATATAATCATATTCACATACTGTGCACACACAGGGAGGAAAAGCCTCTCCGGAGGGGACAAAAATCCTTGAAACCTGGTTCCATTTTATGAAAATCATTATTGCATGAAAAGGGCCTCTGAAATTTATCTCTATCTGTTCTCTCTGTTCCAAAAAGCCTTTCCCTTACTGTCTAAAGATGGTGATGGCAAATGTATTGTTAATGACCTCAAAGGTGACATTTTCTCTAGCACAGAATGGGAGCATTTGGCATATTTGCTGAGCATCAATTCCAAGATTTAAAAGAAGTCAATCCCACAAAAGTCAGAATCCCACTAGGACACCCAAATTCACACTGGCCAGCTTGTGGGTGGTGATGAATTAACGGGTGTCGAAAGCCTTCAGAATATGAAAGAGCAAAGTCGGGGAATATGGAACCATGTGTCGCTGATCACAGACTCTCTGAGTGAAAGAGAAGAGCTGGAAGGACTAGGGAAAGAGAATCCACTTCCCACTCCACTCGCCCCGCTGTCATTAGAATGATGCACAATGAGTTTTGCAGTTGAGATTGCGGCCAAATAATGACCCTCCTAGTGAGTATCCAGAGAGGGAATAACTCAGACATTTTTCTGCTCTAGAGAATTTATCTAAACTGAAATATTTCTTTCTTTCTTTTTTTTTTTTTTTGAGATGGAGTTTCCCTCTTGTTGCCCAGGCTGGAGTGCAATGGCACAATCTCGGCTCACCGCAACCTCTGCCTCCTGGGTTCAAGGAATTCTCCTGCTTCAGCCTCCTGAGTAGCTGGAATTACAGGTGCGCACCACCACGCCCAGCTAGTTTTCGTATTTTTAGTAGAGACGGGGTTTCACCATGTTGACCAGGATGGTCTTGAACTCTTGACCTCGTGATCTGCCTGCCTCGGCCTCCCAAAGTGCTGGGATTATAGGCGTGAGCCACCACGCCCCGCCCGAAATATTTCTTAAGTGAAAAATAGAGTGGGCTGACTGCAGTGGCTCATGCCTGTAATCCTACCACTGGGATGCTGAGGCAGTTGGATTGCTTTGAGCTCAGGAGTTTGAGACCAGCCTGGGCAACATGGTGACACATCATCTCTACAAAAAGTGGAAAAACAAAAACAAAAAATTAGCCTGGTGTGGTGGCTCCCACCTGTGGTCCCAGCTACTCGGGAGGCTGAGGCTGGAGGATTGCTTAAGTCCCAGGAAGTGGAGGTTGCTTTGAACTGAGATTGTGCCACTGCATGCTGCTTGGGTGAGAGCGAGACCCTATCTCGAAAAAAAAAAAAACAAAAACAGAGAGAGAGAGTGTGTCCTGGCCCCTTCACTTCCAGTCTGCATGGGCAGGGGAAATGACTGTGGATTCCGGCAGCATCTCCTGGGCTGGAGGTACAAGTATCCACTGAAGTAGATAGGTCACCAGTAACATCCCAGTGCATGGTCACATCACTGACCTCCTTTCTACATGCTTAGTCAGTATCAATTTGGCACCAACTGCATTCAAAGCCCTCTGCTGGAGTTTGATGCAGCCTCAGGACATGAAGAACCTACAATCTAGTGGATGGTAAACTGAGAAATCTCAATCTGAGCAGATCACATCCTTTCTAAACATTCTTTAAAAGTCTTAATATGACCTGAATTTCCCTGGCCCCTGCCCAACTCTCCAGCTTCACCACTGCAGATCCCTAGCCCATTCCACTCCCAACACTGGTTTCTTCCAATTCGCCTGCTCCTTCTCTTCCTCCAACCCCAGATCTTGGTGAAAAAGTTACTTCTTGAAGGAAACATTTCCTGAGTTCCCCAGTCAGGGCCCCCTGCTGTATGTTTCATTGCACTCTTTTTTTTTTCCTTTTTTGCAGTAATTGTAGTTTGATTGTATGTTTAGGGACAGTTTGATACTGCCTGTCCTCCTCATCGGACTTCAAATTTTATGGAACAGAGGTTGAGACAACTTTTGTTTATCACTGAGTTTTCAATGCCCATCGTAGGTCCTGGTTCAGAGTCAGTTCTTGACAAATGTTTCTTAAGTAAATGAATAAATGTGCACAAGAACATAAGTTAGAAGGTAGGAGACACAAAATTCTGAAGCAGAGGGCCATGAAGCAGTGTGGCTGCAGGTGGTTGTTTCTCTCCCAAACATTCCTTATGTACACAGTGCCTCGCACGTAGAAGGCCTGTGGAATGAACAAAGAAGGAATGAAGGGTGAACTGGAAAAAAATCACCACTCATTATCTTTTTTATTTGTTGACATGATTATCCTTTATATAAATAGTAATGTTCGAAAACCCATTTCTGTATATGTGTCACAAATCTTGTGAAAAGATAGTTTAAAAACAAGCAATAGCTAACAAAACAAAACAAACAAAACAAAACAAAACAAAAAAATCCCACAATTCAGGATGTGGCTGGGAGACACACCTTTGTCATTTCCAGACCCTATGTTGCTGCAGAGCAAGCAGAGCTTAGAATCATGCAGAGGGGACAGTTATAAGACTGAGTATGAATTGTGGTCTAATGAAGGGCTAAGGGTGCCCAACAAAAGCCCCTAGGTGAGAAAAAGAACAGGCCAGTGTTCGGGCTGGTGGGAGCACTGAATTCCAGGCTGGGGAGCAAGAGAGACGCGGTGCTTGCTGTCAGGAAGGGCCCTGGTACCTGGTATGGACTGATCTCCAACGCAGGAGAAACCAGTGGAGGGTGTGCAGCAGGTGAGGGGTTCTGAAGATTCCCTCAGCTTTGTCATGGAGCAAGATTAGGAGGGGGATGAGTGGGAAGCAGGAGGAAAAACTTGAAGCTGTTCAGGTGGAAATATTGAAAGCCTGGGTCTCATCGAGGTGGTGGAAGTACACTCATGTTCAATCAAGTTCAGAGCCGAGTAAACCCTGAGAATTACTGTTACAGTACTCGAGGTATTCTGTGAGACACAGGTGCTTTGTTTTAATTGGTTTAATCTCTAGAAAGCTTAAATTATCTTTCTAAACAAAGGATTCTGCATGCTAGGTACATCTTTGTGCTAGGGTCGTTCCTTAAACACATCCTTTTTTGGATGTGTTTAAATTCCGTTGGAGTTCCTTGGCAGTGAGAACTTGCTTGTTTTAACATTTATGTTCACGGAGGAAGATATTTTAACCAGACTATGGACTCCATCTCCTCTTTGTTTCTCAGCCCCATGTGTCTCATGAAATGTCAGGTCTCTATTCTGTCTCTTGGTGCTCTCAGTATGATTCTTAAACTGACTGTTTCACATTTCCTCTGTTCTCTCTCCTACGACTGACATGGGCTGATTTTGCTCTGCCCTGGCACCCAAGGCAGATGTGAACGCCCCAGGGACCAGAGATCCCCTTCAGAGTAATGACACACTCAGTGACCCCTCCTGTCCTGCAGATTGCCATGAAAGCCATAATTAATAACTGAAGATGTGTAGATTTGGATTTCTAAAATCAAACAAAGACGTATTTGTAGGTAGAAGGGACTAATATCTAGGTATATCTAAAAACATGTTAAGGCTACAACATGTATTTGGTGAAGATCAAGCAGCCCTGACTAAAGGTTGTCATATAACAGAAAAATGGCACTTTAAAATAAGGCAATTTGGCAAAAGGCCATATTCTGGTTAAGTACATGATTGCAGATTCAAATATGTCTGAGATTTTCTGATCAAAACCAGGGCTTGGGTCAAGTGTGCTGGCTCACACCTCTAATCCTAGCCCTTTGGGAGGCCGGGCAGGTGGGTTGCTACAGCTCAGGAATTTGAGAGCAGCCTGGACAATATAGGAAGACCCCCATCTCTACAAAAATAAAAAAATAGTCAGATGTGGTGGCATGCACCTGTGGTCCCAGCTAGTTGGGAGGCTGATGTGGGAGCGTTTGTTGGATCCCAGAGTGTGAGGCTGCAATGAGCTGTGATTGTGCCCAGTGCACTCCAGCCTGCGTAACACAGAGAGACTCTGACTCAAACAAACAAACAAAAAAAACAGAACAAAACATGGCTTGGCCATTCATCTTTCTCACACTATGATTAAGGCAACCTGTTAGCCTGACCAGTCTGTATAATCATGACAGACTTTTTGGGTAGAGGGTGGCCAGTGGCTGTAACAACCTCATCTGTTATTCTGGGAGGCCAAACAGAGAGGAAGTTGTGGAGTTGCTAATTGATGACTTTCATTCAAGCATTAGCTTTCTCTTGCTGTTGTAATCCCTAGGATTTTAGCCAGCAAAATTCCCCCGAAACAATGAAGCATCTTTACTTGCTGAAGGTGAATCTAAAAACCGCTCTTGTGGGAAATAGCTACCTCTAATGTCCCATTCACCACACATGGCAATAGGCTGGGAATCCTCTAAGAAAGCAACAATGGAGATTTATGTTGCCATCTGTCTCTGGGAGATTTGAATGTTTATGTCACTCTTAGCTGTAGGGTTTTGGCAGCAATATTGTTGATACACAGGAAGGAAAGATGTGATTAAAACTAAGAGGCTAAAAGCTAGAAATTGATCTGATTCCATGTGATATTTTGTCATCAGAGCCTACTGTCCTTCCAACCCCTGCCTCCTGCTGACTTTTCCCCAATCATCTTACTTTATACCAAACAAATGATCTCTGAGGCTTACCTTAGCTGAGTCTCTGTTAAAATCACATAGGCTCCAAACAACACTCCTTAACAATGGGAAAGAGAAAGCGAATAAGGTGGCGTTGCAGGAGTCCCCTGGAACAACAGATGCACTATCAGCATTCAAAAAGACAAGGACATTAGGCAAAAAGTTTGAATGTAAATCTCTCCTCCCAGGTCCCTCCAAAGCTTTGTGTATTTCAATCATTTCCTTTCTGGTCCAAAATACCGTGCTTTTGGATTACTCAAAGGTCTGTCACATTTTCTACACAATTTATTATAATATAAATTCACAGAATCAAAAACATATACAAAATCTCTACTTTTTTCCTCTGGAGTAACTCACTCTCCCTAAGGAAGTGAACAATGGGATTTGTGTTTGAGCATAAGTCTTAAGCTTTAGAAATGAATCACATGTGACTCAATTATTTTTAAAAATAAATAAATAAAGCCGGGGGAAAGGAAGGTCAGAGAGAGAAGGGTTTAAAGGGGAAAAGAACAAGACATGGATTTTCATGAACGGCAGAGATGTAGTCTAAATACAGAAAAGGGGACTCCCATCATTTTCAAGGGTGGAATATCTCACTTTCCTGTGCCGGCTCTCACACCCACATACACATTTTCATTTGTTAGCCTGTAAATGAAAATCCCTGTCCCCCAAGCATTTCTTTACATTTAGAAAATTGACTGTATACTATCCCAACTATGGCCGAAACTTACATTCTACACAATCAAAACCTTGTAGACCAGGGAGTTCTTTTTGCCTTGGATGAGGTGGGGTGGAAAACTTGATTGCCTGTCCCAAAAGGTTTTATTTTAGTTTCTTGTGAAACATTTAAAGCTATATGACTGCTTATTTAATTCTTTGGCACAGCAGCGTTTTTACAAATTAGCATTAAAATGCTACTTACCTAGGTTAAGTCAAATCCAAGCATTAGCAAGCCTTAGTGAGACTAGAGATGGAAAGGGTTCTTCTTAGCTACTTGATGCAGATTATTTTTCCTTTGGGACAGTGGCTGCCTGGCTTTGGGAAGCAGGAAGCTAATGAGAGGCATAGAGCGTCACTCCTCTATATAACACGTGGTTTCCTGTGAGGCAAATGGGACTCTGGGCAGTTATCACCTCAGGATTCAAAAGCAATAGGGTAGGCAAAGGTTTCCCAAGTGATTACAGGGGATAACATTCAGTTGCAGGTAATGTTAAAATCAGGAGACTTAACTCCCAGAATTCCAAGAGTATCTCAGTCTGGGATTTTCTACCAAACTCTTCCTGATTAGCAAGCACACACATATTAGGATGGGGCCTCTGTATCGTTCAATGCAGAGGTATGATGATTTTAGCACATGTCTGAAAATTCTTGGAAACACTTCCCATCAAGAGGTGGAGTCTAGTTGCCCTCCGTTTAAATATCGGGCTGGCCTTAGCAATTTGCTTCTCATTTTGCAAAGGTAGCAGAGTGATTCTGTGTGGTTTTCAAGGCTAGTTCACAAAAGATAAGATTCTGCCTGGTGCTCTCTCCCTGGAGGTATACTCCTTTGGCACAAGGAAACCATGTACTAGAGCCACTGGTGGGGGTGGGAGGGAGTGAGAGAGAGAGATAAAGAGAGAGAGAGAGACTGGAAGGTTGGGTGTGGGGGGTGGAGAGAGAGAGAGAGAGAGAGAGACCATATAGACAAAGAGAAAGATGCTTAAAGATCCAGTAGTTCCAGCCCCAGCTATTCAAGTCTTCCCAGTGTAGGTGCCAGATATGTGCATGAAGAAGCCTTTGAGTGGATTCCAATCCCAGAATCATCTGATTTCAAGAATTCTTATGCCAGAACCTCACAGACAAGCTGATCCAGAATACTGTATTTGCAGGAACCATGAAAGATTATTTTAAGTTGTTTATTTTTAGGTCAGTCACCAATTTTGAGGGGGTTTGTTTCACAATAGATGTGAGGTATTGCTGTAACAAAACGTAAAACGTGACAGTGGTTCGGGGCCTGAGTGGAGAATGGAAATTGGAAGAATTGTCAGTAAAAGATTAAAGAAAAGTAAATAAAATGTATAAGAAGCTGGAAGAGAGGAAGCCCTGGTTATGAGGTGGTGGGATGCCTGGCAGTATCCCGTAGATACTGCAGCAGCTTAAAAACAGAAAATATACCTAAGGAGCTCACAACCCAGTACGGACATATCTAGACAGGATGTTGAAGGTGCTGCCTGGTTCTTTTAGCTGCCCACAGTAAAATATGAGAGCAGAGAGATGAAGTAAGGAAAAATTGTTAAATACAAAAGAGCCAAGACTGTGGGTGTCCAAAAAATACAACTATTACTTAGTCTCATCCTCTCCATATGGCAAATGAGGCTAACATTATAATATGTAATTTTCATTTAAAGATGAAGACAACAGTGTAACTCCAGAATTCTTTGTTAAAACTCAGGCAGATTTAAGGAAGTACTTCGTAGGTTTTTTTTTTCAAACAGTCAAAGATGCTTTAAAGATCTTAAGGGCATCCTTCTCAGCCATCTCCACTAAACAAAAATGCTTCCAAGAATCATAAGGGCAACGTTCCACAATAGCCTTAGAGGGGCATAGAGTAGAAAAAAGTTTATCTCGTTGAGGTTACATGTGAATCTCAGATTTATAAGAAACACACAAAGTTTTAAAGAGATGTGTACTAATGAAAGTATTAGTTGATACTAAAAAAGAGATAGTAAAAAATGAAAAGAGGTTTTTTTTGGACCTCTGAAATTCTGTGAGAAAGAAGCAGACTGACCCCTCAGCCATAAAGATGGGGAACATTTAATAGGACAGGAATGATAAGTCAGAGGGAGAAACCAATAGCCCAGACAATGGAGTCAAGAGCCAGGGATAATCATTCCTAGAGAGATCACTGAGTTCTAATCAAGGAACCGGCAACCTGTGCCTGGCTGGATTGCAGAGCTGCTGTGGACTACTGATTACCATCTAGGTTCTGTTTTTCAAATGTCTTTAGTGGCTGTCCTATGCCTAGCCCACCAAAATATGCTGGGTTTGTGGAAGGCAAACAACTTGTCACTTTAGTTCACAGATCTTGAGATCAGGAGCAGTCTTCAAGAGGCTGTAAATGAGGATCTGTAGCTGAGGAGTCTCAGCTGCAGCACCTGAGCCTGATTTAGGTGATGAGCTACTGGCCCTTGAGCCTAAGACTGGGGCTGTAACAGGTGAGATAGATGTGGGTCTTGGGCGGGGGGTGGTCAGCGAGTGTGTTTTGCATATGGGATCAACAGGGTAAAATTCAAACATTTTAGAGTCTAGATCCTAGGGTCTCCATGGCCTAGTTTTATTCCTCACTGGTCCTTCTCACACACCTTAGGTACCAGCCTGTCATTGTTATGACTTCCAGAAATTGCTGCTTGCTCTCTGCCTTTTGTTATTGTGAAATGTAGAGTCCTTGCTGAAAAAAATTACAGTTTTAATAAGATCTGGAGACTTCAAGTGATCCTATTAAGGACAGATAATTTCCTGAGTTAGAGCCACCAGCACAAGGGTGCCCATTCATAGTCTGTCACAGAGTTTAAATATCACCCTGAGGTCATCATAAACCGGGAAGACAGAAGACATTAGCTCAAGGATTTTCTTTGCAAATAGAGTTGCAGCATTTGCATTGCACTCCTGGGACTCAGCCTAACCCCAGGAATGATTGGGCCGAGGCCCCAACTTCATCACTTACAATATTTGTCACCTTGGAAATGTTGCTTCACCTTTCAGACCTAAGGATGGGCTTAGATTGTAAGGCAAGCTCCAGGCTTCCCAATGAACCCTCCATCCCAACCAATTTGCTAATGACAGTCAGGACCTTAGACAGCAGCTGATGACCTCTGTGGAAAGGCAGTCATATTTTAGTCAGGACTTCCATGTACTCTCAGGGTCTGTTAATTGGCTCACAGAATAAGACAACCAAAAATATGATTGCGATACTAAAGTTATTAATAAAACTTGAGCATTAAATGACATAGAATGAGCAGTATGAGGATCCTTAAATGACATTTGTAGAACACCATGTTGGGCTGTCAATTTTGAAAACAACTGAAAGCATGCAACCTCACCTAAAATTAATGACCAACATCAGGAAAAAAAATAAAGCTTTCTTCAACCTACTGTGAATTCTTTAGTACACGTAGCAGATAATTGACATAGAGCCTGAAGGGTAATTCAGTCTGCCTCTCCCAAGGTGTAACTTTCCTTTGGGGCCTTATTAAGACATATCACAACACCTGTTGTCATTGTGGCATTCATATCAGAGGTGCATTTATTTAATACACCATGCACTACTTCACAGAAAATGGGAAACACTTGGGAATTTCATATTTTGTTTTGCTCTGTGAACACATGGAAAACTCACTTAATATAGGTTCCTCTTTATGTGCTTTCTATGTGCATAAAGTGGATATGTGGATATCTTTGTACCTCAAATATCTGGGGAGCCCTGAACCGTGCTGTGCAAGCTGCAGAAACGAGATGAACAAGACGAGGTGTCTTACTCCCTTAGGGAACTCCGGGTCCTGAAGGGAATCAGAAAAACCCTGCCCTGGGGAAATCAGGGGGAGGAGATCAAGCTCTGAAGAAGGAGTGTGCAGAATTCCCTTGAAGGTGTTTTTGTTATTTCAAAGCTGAGCGATAACTTGAATTATACTCTTTATTAATAGCTTTGATAGAGAAAATTTGAAAACGCTGATGTTTTTAGTGTGCAATCTTGGAATCAGGGTCAAATTACATGATGGGCTTACATGGTGTTTCACCCCCCTGTGTGCTTGCATTTGCTCCTCTGTCTGTCTGGAAAGCCTGCCCATGTTCTCTGGAAAGCTCACATGTGTCCTTCTAAGATAATCCCCCCACTCCCACCTCTGCCCCAGAACAAAAGCAAAATATCATATGTTTTTCTGTACTACTTCTGTAAATTTTATTTACTTAATTATTGCATTGAAATAATAGTTCCATAGTTCAATAAAGTCTACATAGTTGTCTTTCCCAACTAGAGTGTGAGGGAAGGGCAGTGTTTCACCAATTCATGACCTGCAGTGCCCAGCTCCATGTCTAACACATTGAAGGCACTTAACAGATGCTTGGTGAAATGAAAAATGGTAAGCAACCTAGGCCAAAAAGATTGGTCCCAAAGCAGAGGCTAGATCATGTAATTTCTTTGCTCGATGATCCAGAGTGAAATTCAAACATTTTAGAGCCTGCATCCTAGGGTCTCCATGGCCCAGTTTTATTCCTCATTACACACCTTATACACCAGCCTAAGCAGAGTGCTTCAATGTCCCCAAATACCCTGTATTTCTCATATTTATGTCTTTTTATTGTTGTTGTTCCTTTATCCTAGTGTGATGCTCTTCCCTACTTCAGTAGGGTATGTGCTAAGATGGTAATCCGTTTCCAAAGCTCTGCTTAGAAGCCGTTTCCTCTGTTAAACCTTCCTAGTTACTTTCAGTACAAGGGGCATCCTCCTTTTTTTCTTCTCCCTTTGCACTATGTTTCACTGTCTCTGCCACATTACACCTTGTAACTACATTCATTTAATCAACATTTATCGAATTATACATAGAAAGATGAAAATATCCACTACTTTCCCTCAAAATCTCAGATTCTAGTGTGCAGGCACATAAAAGGAAGCTATAATCAAATTTTAAAAGTGTTAGCCAGGCACAATGGCTCACCTCTGTAATCCCAGCATTTAGGAAGGCTGAGGTGGGTGGATTGCTTGAGCCCAGGAGTTTGAGACCAGCCTGGGCAATATGGCAAAACCCAGTCTCTACAAAAAGTACAAGAATTAGCTGGCTGTGGTGGCGTGTGCCTCTGGTTCCAACTACTTGGGAGGCTGAAGTGGGAGGATCACTTGAGCCTGGGAGGCAGAGGATGTGGTGAACCACAATCCTGCTACTGTACTCCAGCCTGGGTGAGAGTGAGAGCCTGTCTTTAAAAAAAAAAAGTGCAATAGTAGAAATACTCAGAATTTTTTCACAGCTCTTATGACTTGAAATTATGCATTGCATTTTTAATAAATTCTCATTTCCACTGTGAGTTGTTCATCATCATATCTCCAGCACTCAGAACACCTCAGACATGGGGTAGGCAGTCAATAATCATTTGTTGAATACATTAGTGTAGAATAATTTTTAAAGTTTTTCACAGTTAATCTACAATGGAAGTTTATATTTTGCTAATATAAGTTCTCTTCAAGATTGTAATGTGGCTCAATTCCAAGCAGTAATTCTTCCATACTGTGGCCCCATCTTCTTAAACATGTGATTTCCATGTTCACCTGGATGGAGTTGGTGTGAAAGGGAAAGAGTATGGGAATTATGTGATACTTGCTTCATAGGCCAGGCCTGGAAGTGCTGCACTCACTTCTGTTCATATTCCATGGGTCAGAACTCAGCCACCTGCCCACCTCCACCTGCAAGGGGGCTGTGCAATGTGGTCTAGCTGGTCTTGTCCAGAAAAAAAAAACCCAAAACTTAGGTCTTTCAAATTCTATGAACGAGAGAGGGAAAAATGGAAAAAAGGGTCAGCTACCCAGGGGAAGGGGCCTTGTCAGCAAAAGCTTCATGGAGGAGGTGATACAGAAGATGAGTCTCAAAGTAGCATTGGGATGTGGCCACCTGAAGAGAGAGGAGAAGGAATTATTAAAAAGTAAGTATAAGCTAAGCAAAGGAGTGGAAACAACGCAGCATTCTCCGAGGCCAGAAGACAGAGAGACAAAGAGAGGGCATGAAAATGGAGAGGAATGAAGGGGAGATCTTGAGGGTGAGGTGGAGGGCTTAATGCCATTACAGAGCTTGGAACTCACTACAGGGGAGAGAAGGAGCCACTGAAAGTTTGAAGCAAGAATACAGCACAAATGATTTGAATTTGAATAGAGTCTTCAGGTGGAGAGGACAGAGAGGGGATTTGAGATGGAGGCTAACAGGCCACTTAGGAGGTTATATATTTAAGCTTCCATGTGGGGTCTCAACAGAAGATCACTCGAGGAAAATCTGAAGTGTATATACACATCTGGCTGCAGCCTCAGCCACTGCGATTCAGCAGGAATGTTTAGAAAGCTCCCCAGGCCATTCTGATAGTCAGCCCGGTGTAGGAATCACTGCCTCTGTGCATCATGAGCTCCTGAGAGGACAAGCAGACATCTTTCTTTCCTCTTTGGTTTCTCCCACATAGAGCCAGGCCTTACCTTGCATATGATCCCGTAGCATTACATATGATATACATATAGTATATTCACATTGTTTGAAGTCTTTCAACCACACCCTTTCTAAGAAAGGTTTCTTTCTTAGAAAGAAAGAAAATAGTCCCGTTTCACTCTTATTTAATCTGCATTATCTTTTAATAATTGATTAATTTGTTTTAAAATGGCTAAACATCTACTACACTTTGGGCACCATTTTCAGGCTTGAGGATACAGAGATTGAAAATTCAAAGTGACGTGGGGACATAAAGGAGGGAGAAACTGATTCAGGGGAGTTCTGGAATGTTTTACAACAGAGATAATTTTTGAAAAAGATCTTAAAGAGATCAATAGGAATTTAATAAAAAAACAGGAAAGGGCATTCCAGAGAGAACAGTGTGTGCAAAAGAACAGCAGCATGAGAAGGTCTGGAACATCCGGGGATCTGTGGGAAGTTCAGCGTGGTGAGGGCAGAGGATGTGCACATGGAGGCACGGGAGATGAGGTGGGAAAGAAAGGGGCTGAGAGGTAGTGGTGTTCTGGAAACTCCTCAAAAACAACAATAACAAAATCCAAACATGATTTGCAGAGTTTGCCAATTTCTGATTTCAAGCTGTCAATGATTTAGGACTGGCTTTCAAAATTCCTAAACATTTTAGAACTGGTTTTTATGAACTGGTAGCAGCTGCTTCCAGTGCATGACTGATTGGAGGTCAGATCCTTTAATTTTAACAGAGATTCTGAAAAAATTTGTTTTCCCTTGCCTTGGTTGTGCCTCACATTAAGATGAGGCTTGTTTTAATGAGTTTGGAGTGGAATAAGCCAAAGAAACACACAAGGGACCTGAAAGCTCACTGAAGCTATTAATTGGGCTTCTACCACTCACCACTAGTGCACTTAGACCTAGGCAAAAGGGACCCCCATTTTGGTTTCTATGATCAAGTGGCCTAGCTCCAGCCTGCTGCAGACATAGCCCTTCTCCACAGAATGAGGAATCCTTAGTGCTATGCCCAACAGGAACTTAACTCCTCCACTCCTCCATATATTCCAGATGCCTATGACCCATGACTCTGGCATACTCTCTGCAGATGGAGTCTTCCCTGAAACCACCCTCTTGAAGGCATGTACCTCATCCCACTGGCCAAAGAGAAGCTGTTTGAGGAAGGTATGGAGATGTGGGGGCTGGGATGTCCACACACATGCATATGTGGCCCTTACATCATGGATGGAGCTGGGGATGGGAAGTGAAAAGAAGTGGGTCAGTCTCAAGCTGCACTGGCTCCCTCTGTACTGCCACATTTTGGTGAGGAACTTTGCATCTAACTGTGAATCTGGCCTTCAAGTTCATTATAAAGGCATATTTGTCAAAGTAAGAGAACAGAACAGATTTAGCACTTTGTTAGTTGGATATATATTTTAAAATATTTAAACATATGGTGTGTGGGCCTTCGTTTTTACTTTTACCCTGGGCCCTGCAAATGTTAGGGGTGGTTCTTGCCTGCTTCATTAGTAGGGCTGTGTTGTAAACCAAGGTAAGCAAACTACAGCCTCCAGGTGAATTCCTGCCTACTGTATTTTTTAATAAGATATGTGAGCTTAAAATAGTTTTTACACTTTAAAATGGTTCTTAAAAATCAAAAGAAAAACAATATTTTGTGGCATGTAAAAATTACATGAAACCCACATTTCAGTGTCCACAAATTGCTGTCTTGGAACACATCCCTGCTCATTCATCTATGTATTGTACATGGCTGTTTTCACACTACAGCAGCAAAGTGAGTAGCTGGGAAAGACTGTACGGCCGGGAAAGTCTAAGGTATTCACTGGCTAGTCCTTATAGAAACACTTCCTGACCCTCACCCTGGAGCAGCAGACAGGCAGGAGGAAAGGAAGAGTCAGGCAGTTCTCACGCTGGCTGCACAATAGAATCACCTGTTGATTTCTCCAAGCAGACCCCCCACCCACAATATTTCTTGAATGGTCTGGGGTGGGGTTGTTTTTTTAAACTTCCTGGTGATTCAAAGGAGAGTCAAGGCTGAGAAACAGGGGGCTAAGGGAATTAATACATGAAGGTCTGAATTTCCCAAATGTTAAGCAAGATGGTGCAGGACTGGCCTGCTTTTCCCAGGGATCTTAGTGGATTATAGCCTTTTTTGAGGAAGAAAGGTACCCAGTGATGAGATTTCGTTGAAGATGGAGAGGGGGCAAAAGAGTAATTGTTTCGCACTGTAGTATGATTTATAAGCTCAGTTCAAGGGTTTTAAACCTCTCTAAACCCTTGCACCATTGTTTCAAACATGTGTCCCTGGACTTCCCTGGCATTGTTTGCATCTCTCAGGCAGGCACACCTTAGGCTGTGTGCCACATACCTTTGCAGGGACCCCTGCTGGGTCATTTCTCAGGATACACCCCAACAGGGAACCCTTACCCCATCTGTGCAGCATGCCCTCCATAATTATTGGTGGTCTCGCAGGGAAGGAGAAAAAAGACAGCTCTATCAGAATCCCATTCTCCACTAGCACAGTCAGCACCATCAGCAGAGGATGGCTCCGGGGCTGCAAGGCTGCTCTGAGCTATTATTGTGCCTGGCTCTCTCTCAGCATGACTCAATGCAGACAATATAGCACACGGAGAGCGTGGGGGATGAACAGTAAATACGAGGCCTTGGATTTTTTTTAATCTTGTCAGTTTTTCCCTGATTTGTGTCCTTTATCCTAGCCCCCTCTGCTATATAAGCTGCTCAAAGCTAATGCCCATAACGCCACCACCCACTGGTAGCAGCAGGCTGCTGGGCCACTCTAGGGTTCTCATTGCAGAGATTTACAATGCCCGCCATTATTCAGCAACTGTACATGTTAACCCAGTGGCACAAGGTTGCTCCAACACCTTCCCCTCTGGTTTCTCTTTACTCTGGAGGCCAACAGCGACTATAGGAGTGCCGCCCTCCTGACTCGAACTGCTTGCCTCAGTGAGCACACATCACATCCTTCAACCTGGCAGAGCTAGAATAGGCCCCACTGAATGACAGGAACATCGGGCAATTATGGAACTGAGACGATGCCTGACATTTCTACTGCCACATTAAAAAAGTTAAAAATATTTCTCAAAGGTGTTTCTTTGGCCTCTTGTAGATACCTACCCTCCATCCCCTTCTTTCTTCTATTAACAGCTGATGTGATTACATCTCTAAAATGTGAGCTTGCTGCAAGGCTGCTGGGAGTGACCTCAACAACGAGCCTACGAGCTACTGTAGCTGTTAGGAGGTGAAACAGTGCCATACATTTTGCTCCCTTCAAACAACTCCCTGGAACAAGTTACTATTTTCACACTTCCATTAATTATAATCAGTTTCAAGGGTAATTTATGGCTCCCATTTAACTAAGAAATGTGCCTATTATCTCTACCTCAGCTGCTGTGAAGTCTACCTCTGTGCAATCTCCTGTTCCAGCATCCAGTAGTAGCGGCAGCGACTGTCTGGAAATACACTTGCCTTGGCATAGACGATTTCCTGCTTCAGGGGAAACAGAAGAAGTACTTGGAGGATGAAGATGCGGTCGTTCTCA
Organism: Sapajus apella; assembly: GCF_009761245.1. NCBI lineage: Eukaryota > Metazoa > Chordata > Mammalia > Primates > Cebidae > Sapajus > Sapajus apella. Next base: position 5,754,952 of record NW_022437021.1, read on the forward strand.
TGAGCTTTTCTGGAGAGAAATATGCATCGGCTGAGTACACCTATGTTTGGCTTTGTGTGAAGGGTTTATAAACTGAAATCACAGAGATTTCAAGAGAAGAGCAAGGTAAGGAAAACATAAGGTAGCTGCTCCTGGTGGGTAATGGTCTGCCCAGAAGAAAGCCTGGAATCCTGGGTCCTCTTAACATGGAATGTGAATTTGTGAACACATTTTTTTTTCTTTGAGACAGAGTCTCTCTGTCACCCAGGCTGGAGTGCAGTGGTGAGATCTTGGCTCACTGCAACCTCCATCTCCAGGGGTCCAGTGGGTCTCCTGACTCTGCCTCCTGAGTAGCTGGAATTACAGGTGCCTGCCACCATGCCCAGCTAATTTTTGTTTTAGTAGAGACAGGGTTTTTGCCATGTTGGCCAGGCTGGTCTCATACTCCTGACCTTAGATGATCCACCTGTCTTGGCCTCCCAAAGTGCTGGGATTATAGGCATGAGCCACTGCGCTCAGCCTTTTAAATCATCAAATACCTAGCATGGACATTATTAGCTATTTATCAAATCATGGGGGCCTAAGATTATGGCATATCTGACAAGAAGGAGAAGATGATGATAGAAAAGGAACTGGCCTCCCAGGTTGGCACTGTCAATCCAAACATGGGATCCCAAGAATGCCCTGCAGTTTCAGGAGGAGACGCCCCCTACGTGGTGGTCAGGGAAGTACACTCAGTTCAGAATGAACAGCCATGCTTCTGGCCCAATACCTGCATGCTGAAGCTCTGATTTGTATTCAGTGGAGGGTAACCTACTCACCTCATCTTAGAATATGTGCAAAAAATAGAGAAGGAGCCAATAAAAGGTAAATAGGCCTGTCGCTGAACAAAGCCAGAAAGGCTCCAGATGCATGAGAGATGGGCAGAACATGTGACATGTGTGAACATCAGGAAGGGGCTGGGAGAACTGTGAAGACCCTGCAGGTGGCGGATTTGTTTCATGGCCTCTACTCCTTTACATAAATTTGGCACAGCAAATCAAGGAAAGGGGAGGGTTTAACAGACTCCTGAACCATTCCAGCTAACTCAGTCATTCCTACATATTGTGTATTTTTTCTTTAATTTCACTGTGTCCAAGAGGTTTTTATGACAATGTTTCTTTGATATGGTATATGGTTTTACAGGGCATCCACCAAGAAGATGTACCAAGAACAGGTATGGAGATTCTGCTATACTTTATTCCATATCATGTTACAAGAAAACAACAGTGACAGCTGACAAACCATTACATCTTTCATAATACAGACAAATTACAACTGGTAACAAATAGGCAACATGTATTATTCCATTCTCCTTACTATATGTCATTTGAAAGTATAATAGTTTTCTGAATAATGCTAACACATTTCTTAGGTACCAATCCCCTGTTAGAAAGTACACATCTCAGTGCATCATACAAAAAATAATAAAAGATAAAAGGAAAATTAAAAAAATCCACTCCCAACTAGAGAATGTAGGTTTTGTATGTGCCTCTAAAATATGCTGCTGTGGGAAAAGGAATGAGAATAGAAGATTGCTTATTTTATTGATTTTTTCTGTGTGTTTTTGGTGTATGAGAAAATTACAAAGCAATAACATATACATTTCCTCTACCTACAAGCCAGTAAAGGAGATGGAACTTATGCGCAATTATGCAGCATATTCCTATGTATAGGGGGCAGGCAATATCTACCCCAGTATATACAGCCTAAACATCCTCTTATATAACAAAGATTACAAAACCAATAATATTCACAGATGAGTATCTTATATAGATGCATAACCAAAGGTACTGATTATACTGGCTGTCATATACACACCGAGGAATGGACACCAAGAGGCCTCACTTTCTTTGTAAGTCTGGAGGGCTCCTGGAAACTTTCTAATCACTCTTGGGAGGTAGAAATCGCTTCTCACCCCTGCATCAGTGGATGGACAGCCACCCTGTCTTATGTCCCCTATTTTTTGCTGAGCGCTGCAAACATTTTTTTTCACATCCTATGTATATTTTAAAATCAACCAAACTGTTCTTTTAAGAAAATGGAAATTAAGGGTCAAATCTCCTTTCAGAATACTGTGTGTGCAGCGATGTGCTAAGGTGTTTGTACTATTCTTACCATCTGTTTGAGTTCAAGATATTCCTTCTTATAAAAATAATCTTACAAAACATTCCAGCGCTTTCTTAATAGAATAATAAATCTGCTAATGAACACAGTCTGTATTGATTTTCATGACTGCCCACAAAGAGGGCAGAAGAGAAGAGAAACTGAGGGAGAACATGATTGCAAATAGGGGAAGGAGAGAGGGAGGGAGCGAGAGGGGTTGGAGGTGGTGGGGGAGAGTGGGAGAGAAAGAGAGAGAGAGAAAGAGAACCAAGCTTTGGATTTCCTGTATGGATGGCAAGTATAGGGTACTCAAAACCTCCTGATCTTGTGAGAGGTATGTCTCTGTAACAAAACAGAATTTTCCCTCCGCTGATCAGAATTATATTTCACTTCTCCAAAGAAGCTGCCTATTACAGGGACATGCATCTCTAATAGTCCTAGTTGAAGTCTTTCAACATTAAATATTTTCAAATTTTCAAGTTCAAAACCTTATTAAAAAGCAACATTTAACTATCAGTTGCTCTTGCTTTAGACTTAGTGAAATACAAAAGTCATGCCTCTTCTCCAAATGAATGATTCAAAACAAGTCACAGGAAAGGCCATTTTTAATTGCATGTAAAGTTTTCTCCCTATATATTTTTTTAAGAAATCCTAATTTAAGTACACTTTAAATTAAAATACCTCTAAAGACTTCCAGTGGGTTGGAATGTATGAAGGAGGAATGGAAAAGATTTCTAGGTAGCAAACAGTAGACATTCTACACTTGGGTGTTTTCTGCTCTCTTTAAAACCAATCAGTAAATAATTCCTTGCTTAGTGCTTAAAAGTTTACAATGAATGCTACATCTGGATAGGATGAACTATGACCTTGACATAACAACCCATACTCCACTCCGGAGACAGTACCATTTTAAAGTTTAGGAGTTCTACGTCCAGTTTCCTTGGTGTACTGAGCTTGATTATAGAAAAGCTTTACCCTCACCCAACTCTCAGAAAAAGGCTTATTCAACCTGGCTCTTAATTCCTAGTCTTGATCCTAAAAAAGTATGACACATTTCAAGCACTCACTCATTCTCTCCTTCTTTCTGACCAACAGGAACGTGTAAGACAACGTACACAAAGGTATCTCCGCAGGAATTTGTGTGCAGAGGAGCTAGGTTTCACGCTTTAGATGAAGTCTCCTAACTGTCCCTTTGGCTGCAGTACTATTGGGCATTCTGCAGTGAGGCCTGCCCCACTGGGAGCTGGCCTGTGTCAGGCAGCCCTCCTTCCAGATCAAAGCAAAACACCTGCCTGGTCCACTTTTCCCCAGTGTCACATACTCGCCTGCATCCTCCAAGGTCCCTCAACTCCTTGAACAAGGGAAGCTCGGCCATTCCCTTTCCATCTTTAAAGCAAGATTCCTGCCTTGCTTCTCAAATCTACATTTGAACAGTTATTCCAGGAGATGTCTTAAAGTAAGGAACCCAATGATGTCTTCCAATGGCTTGGAATGTTTTTTAATGTAATTTTTTAAAAAGGTGCTTTGTTGTAACTGAGCAAACCGTGAACTGGATAACTATGTAATTTACTTTGCAAGCCTTAACCAGCCAAGATTGCTTTCAAGGCTCATCCAACAGATACAGTTCTTTTGCACCAGGTTTAAAACATTCTGTTCCTCACTCTTTCCTCCAGTTAGAAAATGCAAAGTGTAACAGAATGGATGGAAAAAAACAAGATGTGGACAAGACCCAGACACAGTTACCTCAATCTCCAGAAGTTGAAACATAAGCAATTTATCCCTGTCTTTGCTCTTAATGTTTGATAATTGTTTTTTTCTCTTTCAACCTATTCAAAAAACAGTCATGCTATGTGGCTTGAAAATGCTAAGCACAGTCCAATATCCTATATATAAATGTGCAGTTATTTCCAAGTAAAAAAAAAACCACATTTGCAAATGTTCTCAAAAGGTAAGCTACAGGTGGGGCCCCACAGTCAGGGGCCAAGTTGTCAAGTCAAAGAACAGAGGTTTGCTTTAGCAGAAAATTTCCTTCCTAGTGATTGCAAAATGTGCACTGCTCTCAAAGAAAACACACATTGTTTTATGCCACTCTGTGGCTTTCAAGTACAGACATTACTGAAGAAGTGTGAACACCAAATGTGTTGTCTTAATGTATTTAAGACATGGCTGGTGAAAGCATAAAAACCTTTACAGAGACGCTGCGCTGCAGAGGGAAATCAAACAAAATCAAACACAAAAGACTGAAAAGAACACATGCCATGTATCAGTAAGCAAAGCTTAATCTTCACATAGTTCTTGGAAATCACAAGGTATCCAAATGCGTGCAAGGTTTTAAATAAATTGCAGAGAAAACAGGGTCTTGCCAGCTTCAACTTTCTTGTGAGTGAAATTCACCACAGGGAGCGAAAGAAAACTGATCCAAGATTCCCTTCATATTATTGGCCACTTCATTAATGTTTTTTTTTTTTTTTTTTCTTCCCAGAATGATGACAACTTAATCCTAGAAGGAGGAAAAGAGAAAATTGTTATATAAAAAATCTACGTCATCAATTTTTCCTAAATTGCATGAGACATCAAAATTGGTCAGTCCAAAGTGAGCCCATTGATGTTCCCCACAGCTGCTCCAAACACATAAATATGAAGCAGAATAGTCTCCTTAAACAAAAAGTTCTTCTAATACAATAAACAAATGTTCTGACTACACTTTCTTCTCTTAAAATCATTTAAATCCACCAATTCAATTGGTCTATCTTCCTCTTGGATTATTTAGAGAAGAAGAAATTCAGCAAATTTCCTTCCCTAAATCATTAGTAGTAATACTGATCTTAATTAAGTGCCTGTAGCATCATACAGACCATTAAAAGGACATATCATCATGCTCATTTTTATGAACATGAAATAGAAAAATGGATCACGTATATGCTTTAAAAAAATTCAGCTGTATATAATTTCTTCGTTGCCTATTACCATTATTTCAGTTTCAGCAGAATGAAAATTGGCCAGTGTGACCTGAATTGGCAGCCTCTTCCCGACATCCTGTATAGGACTTCGTGTTTCCAATAATGCTTCCTTAAAACAGCAACAACTTGTGGGCGAATTGTTCAAGCAAAAAGAGGGAAGCTTCACTCTGCCCCTTTCCATACATCTTTTTGGCCCTTAAGCATTTTCACTGGGTCTCTAGGATGGGAAAAGAATGCCCTGCCAGGATGGGTAGAAACACTCCCAGGTTCAAGGCACATAGCCAAGATCAGTTCATTAGCTGCACTGAGTTCCAGAACCAGTTCCTTAGCTATGTTTAGAAGCTGCTGGTCATTAAGGCCTGGTGAGGCCTTCGTGTCCCCATCTACAAGGCTGTAGAATCATCTTCCCAGATGCAGAGGGAACCCTGGATGGTGTCTGATCCCAAAGGTTTTGTCCTTGAGACTTCACAGTGCAGTTGTCCTGCTGCTGCCTACACAGGCTGTGGCATCAAGGACATCACCCCTGCATAGCAACAACCTAGCAATACCTTGACCAGAGAGCAGAAATTCCACTCTTACACTCAGGAACCATTGAAATAGCATCCTCCCCACCCTTTACCCATTTCCCCTACTTACTACGATGAGTTTCTGGCATGTTAAATTTCCATTCTTTCTTAAAGCAAAATTTATAGAAAACAAAATGAACCATTTCAAAGAATACAACCTAGTGGCATTCAGTGCATTCACAATGTTGTTCAACTATCATCTCTATTTAGTTCCAAAGCATTTTCACCCCTAAAGGAGATCCTATATCCTTTAAGTAGTCACTCCCTATCTCTCCTTGTCCTAGCCCTGACAACTATTAATACTAACATTTCTGTCGCTATGGATTTACCTATTCTAGAAATTTCATACAAATGGAATCATACAATATGTGACTCATCGTGTCTAGTTTTTTTCACTGAGCACGATGTTTTTGAAGTTCACCCATGTTGTAGCATCATTATTTTTTAGGGTTGAATAATATTCTGTTGTAGGAATACAACAGCTCATTTATCTATTCATTGGTTGATGTATATTTGGGTTGTTTCATCTTTTGACTAACAGTGAATATTGCTGTTCGGAACATTCATGTACAATTATTTGTTTAAACACTGTTTTAAATTCTGTTGAGTATATATCTAGGAGTGAAATTGCTAGGTCACATGGAAATTTTATGTTTAACTTTCTGAGGAACTGCCAAACTGTTTTCCATCATGGCTGCACCATTTCACATTCCCACAAGGAATGTATAAGGGTTCCAATTGCCAAAACGTTTGTTTGTTAAAAAAAAATTATAGCCATCCTAGTGGGTATGAACTGATTTGCACTTGCATTCCCCTAATGATTAGTGATGTTGGGCACCTTTTCTGTTTTTTTTTTTTTTGTCCCTATATTATTTTTTTTAAGACACGGTCTTGCTTTGTCACCCAGGCTGGAGTGCAGTGATTCAGACCTAGCTGACTGCAGCCTCGACCTTCCTGGGCTCAGCTGATCCTCCCATCACAGCCTCCCAAGGAGCTGGGACTACAGGCACACACCACCATGCCTGTTTAATTTTTTGTATTTGTAGAGACAGGGGTTCACCATGTTGTCCAGACTGGTCTTGAACTCCCGGACTCAAGCCATCTGCCTGCCTTGGCCTCCCAAGATGCTGGGATTACAGGCATGAGCCACCATGCCCAGGCTGTTGAGGACCTTTTCATGTGGTTGTTGGCCATAAGAATATCTTCTTTGGAGAAATATCTATAGATGTCCTTTGTTCATTTTTAAATTGGGTTGTCTTTTGGTTGTTGAGTTGTAGGAGTTCTTTATACATTCTGGATATTAATTCCTTATTAGATATTATAATTTTTCTCCTATTCCATAGGTTGCCTTTTTACTCTGTTGACTGTGTCTTTTGATGTACAAAAGTTTTAAATTTTGGCAAAGTTCAATTTATCTCTTTTTTCTTTTGTTGCTTATACTTTTAGTGTTACATGTAAAAACCCAGTGTGAAATCCAAGGTTACAAAGATTTACCCCTATATTTTCTTCTAAGAGTCTTATAGTTTTAGCCCTTGCATTTATATCTTTAGTCTATTTTGAGTGAAGTTTTGTATATGGTATGAGGTAGGGGTAACCTTCTATTCTTGAGAGTTCTCTGTCCTCAATTACTGAGCCAAAGGTAAACAAATGCCCTTCCTTAAGTTTCTAGGAGAGGCCTGGGGGGTAGATGGATACCACACATAGGCCCTTTGCTACCCCTGCACCCCACCTCCTCAGTTATTATCTCAAATCCTTGCTGCTTGTGGGGCAGTTGTCCATGAGGCTTATTTGACCACTCCTCAGCCTTGCTTGATTGTGCAACTACGACTTTATCAAACCTCTTCTTAAGTCACCACCCTAGCAAAAATAATTACCTGGGAACAACCTCCTTTGTCTCCAGCCTACCCTTGTTGTTTCAGGGAAATGAAGAAAGAATGTGCTGTACATGCTGCTCCATGTAACTATGCATTCTGATCTAGGCATTGGCCTCTTTTTTGAGGTCCATGAAACCGAGAAGAGAGAGCAGTCATCCTTACAGTACTTTAAGCACGCTTGTCCACAGGTATCCTCACCTGATCCTCAACCCCACTATCAGCGCTGACATTTTTATTAAGCAGATGATAAAAGCGTCTTTTTCCTTCCATTTACTTTAAACAGTAATTGAGATTCCAGCTCTTCCTGGAAGCCTGCCCACCCCAGCTAAATGGGAGCCATAGGTCTGTCCTGACATCTGCTTGCCCAGGCATGGAGTTCCTATAACTATACGCAAATGATGTAGTCCTTCCTGGCTCTCCCCTCTTTTACCACTCTAATCAACAGAATGGAGACTTGGTACCTACACTGACCTCCTGAACCAGAGACTTCATTTAGTCCCTCCTAAGGTGTGAAGACACTTCATATGAAGGAGCAATCAGGGGACAGGTGGCATCAGTGTGTTCTTGATTAAGCTTGATTTTGTTGACTCTTGTGTCCCCAGAGCACAGACCACGCCTGGCTCAGGTGCTCAATATACAGTTATTGAATGAATAAAGGTGGAAAATGTAGAATCTGAAGATTTGAAGGTGGAACATGTTTTCAGATATAGAGTTCCCTATGGCACATTCACTAAAGGCAAATGCGAGGCCTGTGAAATAGCACAGAGCTGCATGCAGAGCAGGCCATCCACAGATATACCACTAGCCTGAGGATGGTTGGTAGGATTAACACCTTCCTGTAGGCAAAACTTACTTTTTTTTTTTTTTAACTCCATGACATTATATTTGAAAGGAATGATTTGATTTCCAGTACATCTGATTTCATGTAACATTAAACTATGTTGTCACCATAGTCAATGGCATATTTACTATCCTGTTGGGTTAAGATGTTTTTTAGACATTGATGGTGTTTGTTCTTGCCTTTGTCCTGATTCTTTGAGTGTAATCTCTAGGAGAATCACATGTGCCTAACCTAGGGCATAAACAGAATTGCATAATAAAGGATAATACATAATAATAGTAATTGGATAATAAATGGTGAACACAGTGATTACGATAAGTCCATTACTTAGATTTGGGCTCAAACATTTAATGGAAGGAGCCAATAATGAGAACAGAAGGGAGGTAGACACTTTCCCATCTCTGTGAGATGACTCCAAATGCCCCAAATTATGCCGGTTACCCTGCCTGGTGCTGTTCGCCAGCAGCATGGGATGTCCCTTCTTCCTCCTTGAGTAGCATTAGCTTCAATTTTCAATGAGTACGTATCAGGTAGGTCAGTTTTTGCTGGAAAATTGTTAAGAAACTCTAAATGCAATCATACATTTGATGAATGGGGATTTAGGTAGAGGGATAGAGGGTATACTACAATCACAGGGAAGCAAAATATAATAGCAATAGCAATGTAAATCTTTCCTTACCTTTATTAAACTATGTAGCATGCACAATACAAATGAACAGTGAATATGAATTATAAGCTCAACTATGTGCATAGCCACTCATAGGTATATAAATCATAAGATTAATGGATGCCATTTTTATCTTGCTTTCAGCTTTTACAATGTTCTTTCTCTCTAGAAATGAATGTTTTAAACAAGAAATTGGATTTGATTGATAAAATCCTTATTCAGAAATATCTACATAGAGCTTCTTGGCTATAAATATTAATTAATTGGATCGCTGGTACCCATAATGCAACTTTGTTCTGACCCATGTGCCCTATGAACTAGATATTTTTTGGATTCAATTTTCTTAAAACCAACTGTCAGCATCATGTGATGGAGGAGATGAAAAATGAAAATGAGCAGTCCCGCTGTGCAGGTGGGTGACCTGTGGGAGAGAGTCTGCCTGGTAGGATTTTTACACGAACCATCAGACACAGACCAATTGATTAGATCATCTCATACCCGCCACCAACTAGGCTCAAGAGACTAATTAGAGAGAGTACTGCCTGCGCAGGCACCCCATTGACACCTAATTTGCTCAGCCAAAGCCTTTGGGGAAAATGTATTATCTCTGCAGCTGCACTTCATGCATTTCTGATTTGAGGCATAAGCAAGGAGTGCTTCATCACTCTTTTGAACAAACTGAATGTAGAAGCCCTTAAGTGCTAAATGCAAGCAAACAGACCAAAATTAAAAACGAGCCAGGCTCTTTCTAATTCCCTCTGTGCTCCCTGTTAAATCTCTGTGTGTACATACAACCACACACCCCTACACACATGCATGCAGTTTACACGCTGGAGGGACAGCATCGCTGAGGACCCCTGCTCAGGGTGCTTCGATGCAATCAGGTGGTCTGCGTTTCACTGGCCTATTTACAGACTCTAAGGTTTTGCGTTTGTTTGACTGTGTTTTTTTTTCTGCTGCATTGCCCTTCCTCAAAGTATTCTTTTTTCTACAAGACAACTCTGGCACATTTTCCCCCTGCTAAGCCTCACTAGAGAGAAGTGATTGTTTTGGTTCCAAATTAAAACAACTGTAGGTTTTCCTTTCATTGCCTAAATTGTGAACAGGATATTCTCCAGGATGTATGTGAAGCTGTAGGGTAATCCGCTCATTTCTATTTAGGACACTGCTTTGTAAATATGCCTAACAGAGAAGGAAAAAAATACTAAAATTTGACAGAATGAAATCTACCTCATAACAGTAAAGACAGCATAAAATTTTTTAACACATTTAGGCTCTCTTCAAGAAAAAAAAAAGATTATCATTTGACCAAATCTAGTTTTATCTATTAGCTTTAGAATAAAACTAATTCCAACCTCCTTCTCAAATGTAGAATTCAAAATATCAATACATAAGGAAGCATTTAAAGATGGGCATGTAATTAATTACATACTTTCAAAAAGGAAATAAAAATAAATGATCCAGGCAATAATGGAAAAATTAGGATATCTCTGTGCCATATTTAGAGGATGTGGAATGGGCTTCCTTAATGCTAGAATGAAAGAGAAAAACAGGACCATGGTGGTGTTCTATAGTGCACTTACTGATTTTGTGCCTTTCCAGTCACGTGTTGGATGAATTATTCTACCCACATGTTCTGATAAATTATAATTCTGCTTTGCAATTTTTCACATTTAGCCTATTTTTAAGAGTTTAATGAAGGTCGGGTGCAGTGGCTCACGCCTATAATCCCAGGACTTTGGGAAGCTGAGGTGGGCAGATCACCTGAGGTTGGGAGTTCGAGACCAGCCTGGCTAAATGGAAAAACCCTGTCTCTACTAAAAAATACAAAATTAGCTGGGCATGGTGGCATGCATCTGTAATCCCAGGTTCTCGGGAGGCTGAGGTAGGAGAATCACTTGAACCCAACCCAGGAGGTGGAGGTTGTCGTGAGCCGAGAACGCACCATTGCACTCCAGCCTTGGCAACAAGAGCGCAACTCCGTCACACACACACACTCACACAAAAGAGTTTAATGAAGATTTCACATGAACAATGTCCCAGAAAAAGAAAAAAAACAGACTTATAAGACTGTGCCACTTTGAGTTTGGTTTTGCTTAAAATACCAAGAAAAACAAACAAAATAAATATTTGTATCTAATTCATCTTCAAGTAGCATTTGCTATTATAGATAATTAAGTCCACAAATAAGGTTGTTAAACCCTAAGCACCTAGGCAAGCACAAATCTAAAAATATCAAATACATATATGCATACACATGTTTATATTTATAACACATAGTCAAATTTTATCCTATAGATTTTATATGATGCTGGACTCAAAGTGGTTAGTTTTAAACTTCATACTGAATTCAGAAAATCTGGGACAGCATAATTTCCTTATTCTTTGAGTGAATTTAATGTGTTATAATTTGGCTAGAAATACAGGTTTTCTTTTAGAATATCTGAAATCAGTGTTTTCGTTTCTCTCACACTGCATTGAGGCTCCTTGAGAAGGGGTGGGGGGGAGGAAGTGGTATGAAGCAGAAGGAAGTAGAAAATTAGTCAAACCTACTTCTGTAACTTATTTTTGATTTTTGATAATCATGCTTCTTCCCCCTAAAAGAGAACACATCTTTGAGACCAGCAAGAGAATATTAATTAAAATGAATGCACAGATAGACGGGCTTTGTTTTAAGCTTAACAGAAGGCCCATCATACAAAATAGCCCAAATCCTTTAAGTGAAAGCTGTTTAGTAACATCCATATGGATGCACAATGCACTAATTGCAGCAACTTTGCACATTTTAAGCTTCATGCCAAAGTGGTGATTTTAATTAAAATTTTTTAAGGCAAAGCTGTAAGTCTAACATTTCAAAACAAAGCATTTCTCATATGAGAAGACTGACAACATATCATTTTAATAATCATCATTATCAACGAACATTTATTGAAATCCTCATTAAAGAACAGGCATTATATGATGTGTAATTAGCCCCGATTGAAAAGAATGTTCTATTTTAATGGTGTGACTGTTTATTAAGTCAGATTTATGCAAATGAAAAACACTGGTCATATTTTAGACACACATGGACAAAAGAATGGCAATTCTGGGATTTTTTCCTGTTTCAGTCCTGTCTCAGCAAAGGAAAAAGTACTGATTTAGGTCTTCTTAGAAACACCAAACCACATTTAATCTTTTTTTTTGGTAAAAAAAAAATATACATATATCATTTTTTAAAAACATTAAACATATCATATAAATAAATAAATAAAAACTGGGAGGTCTGAAGCAGTTCATTGAAACAGTTGTAACGACACGGTTAATAGAAAAGCCTTCACCAAAGGTGGCATATTCTTTTCAAAGATTTCATGTTATTCGAAGCCTTATTTGTTCAGCATACCTTTACAAGTGACCGAATCCCAAGTGATTATAAGTTAATTAAATAGGATTCTGACCCTTAACCCTCCTTATATATTACAGTCTTACTAAACTATATTTAAATAAACCAAATACAAAGTCACTCAGCAGTGAGTGCATTTTTTCTCAACTTAAAACACACATACACAAATCTCATAAAACTGCTAAAAACCAAGTATTTAATAGTCAGAGAAACACAAGGGTTCATGTCTGATTTTAATTAAAAGATTTGAGAGGAGATGTGACTCCATTTTGGGTGGATTTTTTTCCAAATTAAAACTTGTCTGGTATTATTGTCCAATATATTGAAGCAGTTTTTCATGCTTAGGGTTTTGAATTCAAAACATACCATCACCTACAACTTTGAACCTGTTTTGTGAACCATCTAATTTAGCAGAAACTTGCAAAACTAAAATATTCATTTCTGTAGCATAAATTAGATCACATATAATTTTGGTTAATACAGAATGATGTCAGCATGAACCAGAAGTAATGCTAGTTCATGAGAGATTTCTTTCCAATGTTATTTTGAGTCACCAAGTAACAGCAGCCATGAGCAAGATACATAAATATAGTGCATGCAAGCCCAAGAGACCTGCAGTACTACACAGCACATGCTTTCTATTTACCCCACATGCTTCCTTTTGGCTTGGTTTGGCTACATGCTTTGTCTTGGAATTAACTGTTTATTGTACCATCTTCCTGGATCCTTGAGCATTTTGCACTTTCATCCAAAATTGGGCAGCCTCAACCTTTACATCAAGCTTCTTTCACCTGTAAACTCTGTTAGTAGTTTTACTTTTACTGATTTTCTGAGTGCTGTGCTTATCAAGCTGAATATATTTGAAGTGGACTGCCCTTTACTTTACCACCCTCCAACAACCACAAAAGCCCTGAAACTTTGTACTGTAGTATTATGCTGAACACAGGCAGGAATGCAGATGTCACATTACAGCAGAAATGTCTATTCTTGTGAGGACATATTCTGACAGTGTCATGAAGTGACACATTGTAGATGCCACTACAGCACATCATTTCCACCAGGAAATGTCTGCAGACAGTGAGGAGGGTCCAACAACTCCAAGCTAAGGGTGGTGGGGGCTGCCTTCCTCCAACTCTCTCCCATGTAGCTGTTTCACAACAACGCCAGTGAACCCAACGCCTGCTCAACCCAGGACAAATCACTGAATATTCATCCATGGAAGCTAAGACTCTGTGCACTACATGCTAAGCCCTCCAACACGAATGCCACACAAAATTATAATTGGGTAAAGTATTTCGATAATAGTTATCCCACCATAGCATGTTGCTATATTTCTATAGAATCCAAGATGAGTTGTGAAATACATAATTAGTGGAATGTATACCATTATAAGAAATAAATACCAGCATTTTGTGTTCATGTGGCATTTTGTCCTATCCAAAGTACTTTCCCATGTATTCTTTCACTTAATAAAAGTGCCTGAAATATAGAACCATGATCTCTGAAGACAGGTCCTGTTTGGAAGAGAATAGATTTTGGGAACTCAAAGTTCTAATCCTTTTAGTCACTGATTCAGTGTCTCCTGAAATATTTGCAATAGGAGGTATATTGTAGATTTAAATACCAGAGCAGTCATGATAGAACCCACAACCTTTATAGGAACTAGGGTGACCAGCTGTCTCTGTCTGGACTAAGGAGATTTCCAGGATTTGGGACTTTTTTTTTTTTTTTTCCTTGAGATGGAGTCTTTCTCTGTTGCCCAGGCCAGAGAGCAGTGGTGTGATCTCGGCTCACTGTAACCTTGGCCTCCTGGGTTCAAGTGATTCTCCTGCTTCAGCCTCCCAAGTAGCTGGGACTACAGGCACATGCCACCATGCCCAGCTAATTTTTGTGTTTTTATTAGAGACAGGGCTTCACTATGTGGGCTAGGCTGGTCTTGAACTCCTGGCCTCAAGTGATCCACCTACCTTGGCCTCCCAAAGTGCTGGGATTACAGGAGTGAGCCAACACACCTGGCCTAGGATTTGAAACTTTTGATTCTAAAATGGGGGAGCAAAATGGAACAAGCCAGTTACCATAGGAACAACGGGATTAATATGCACAGTAGTGACTTCCAAGTTTATTATAAAAACAGAGGTAACAAGGTTTGGCACTTTATCACATGAACTAAAATGAAAAGCATGCTGACACTCCAATCTGAAAATGTGAGTCACGAAAGTTTTACAAATGTGAGACACTAAGAATGGTAAAAGGCGAAAATAACATGGGAACTGAGCGAACAACCTTCTCTCCTCCCAACTCCCCAGACTGTACAGGGATTTTCCACTTATCTCCTTGGAAGACACAAAACCCTGACTCTGTGATTTAGGCTTTCTTCTCTGTTTTTTTTGTTGAAATCACAGTCAATCACATTCTGTTCTGATGAGGTTGTTGAACTTAAGGCCATCAACTTGTTCCTCACCACAATTCGGAATAAATCCATGTACTTAAATTCACCCATGCCTGTGCAGTGTGGTATGGTGGAGATGGCTAAGGTCAGCAGTCTGAAATGACAAGAAGTACAAGTGTTGCCAGAAATAACCCTGCTCTATCGGTGGTGAAGGAGCAACAGCATCAATTAATTTAGGCCTACATTAATTCAGGAAACATTTACTGAACATCTAATTTTTAAGCAAAGCAGTATTTAGGGTAAAAGAGGAGAGTACTACAGGGTCTATTAAACATGGATTCTAGTGGTGTTCTGGAACTCACTTGACGTGGCTCAAGAGATGTGAATGTGAAACTTTTCAGGAATTTTGCAATGTCGCCAGTTTTTAAACACAGTCACCCTTGAAATCAGCCATTATGGGAGTATCTACACCACAGGACATAGACAAACATGACCAATCAGGACTATTCTGCTGTCTTTCTGGAGAGCCAACTGTTAAACGTCTACTAACACACCACCACTGTCTTTAAGGGGCTCAAGATTTGGAAGGGGGTGGGTGGCTGGGACAACTAATTATAAGTCTACATGGAAAATATAAGTGCTATCCTCACTGCCACTGCAGTGAGGAATAACTGAAAGGTAAGTAACAGTTTAATGCCTAGAAAGGGAGGAAGAAGGGCATTCTTGCATAGGCAAGAACTCTGGGAAATATAGACTGGCCAATGGGACAGGCACGTGTTTGCCTGTCAGGATACAGATGCAGTCAGAGATGTAGAAAAAGCTGAAAGGTAGGTGAGGGTGGTGGAGTAAAAGGCTTTAAATATTCTGCTTAGGTGTCTGGGATTTCTTATATATGCAGCGAGGAGGTGTTGGAGGCTTTGGGTGGAGAGTCCCAGGTTTCATATACATGAAGTCTTGAACTGCCACTGTGAAGTCTGTGGGGTAAATAGCTGCCTTCTTTAGGATGCCATCAAATCAGATAATACAGCTGGTTTTTCAAATGACTGAGTGACTTCTCACAAAATATCAGGTTTGTAACATTTGACATTGAAATGTTTCATTCCACCCATGAGAAACATTCAATGTTCCGGACAAATGATGACATAGAAATTAAGCTTCTTTCCAAGGTTTGCAATTTTCAAAACATAGCCCATGGGGATAATTTGGACATTTTCATACATTGATGCCTTAGGTACTTTATAAATAGTTTTTTTTCACTCATGTCTCTATTTTTGTCTATACATGTAAAAGGAAAATGAAAAATATACATTAATAAGTCCTACCTTTACTTTACTGGTGTCCTTCATAACTCAAACTTGTTCGATTAATACACAACTCAGACAGACTTTCTAATTGTAGTGTTGGGAGTTCTGAAATACCATCACATCTTTTAAAGAGCAACTGCAATAATTTAGAAAACTTCATTACTATACGCTTCTCTTGATTCATTGTGGTTGCATATATTAGACTAGGAGTGTCAGTTCATTAAAAATGTGAAGCCTGTAATTTCTGATGAATAAGGCATTCACATCAACACACTGGTTTCCTCCTGGTATAAAACAATTAAAGTGTCAACAGCTCAGTGGTTTAGTGGCAGAGCAAAGAACAGTGGTTGCAGGCCTGGGGTCAATCTCTCATTTCCATTGGCAACAGAGCTGGAGAATGCAGTGAGAGGAGCCAGCACACCCCAGGCTCATAGGATTAAGGGATGCTTCATGTTTTTTTTTTACTGTTCACTTGTGGCAGACTGAAACAAAAGCACCAGCTGAGTTAAGTGAGCTGAACTTTTATTGTAAGAAGCAAGGAAATGCTCTTCTCCTTGCCCCAAACCAGAATATTCCACACAGTGCAGTAAGTCTAGAATGCAATGTATTTCTCCTCCACACCTGTGACTCGGGAGCATATCCCAGAAAGATCTTATTTCCTCTTCACACAGATGCTAAAGAACAATGTCATGTCTTGTCTGGGTTACGCTGTTTGTTTTCCAGTCTGTTGGTATTAAAATTGCACCCTAAGCACCTATCATGTCTCATGGCCCTCTGTTAAGCCCTTTTCTAAAATTCTGACTTTGCAACACTGGTGTCATTTGGAATTAAAAAAAAAAAATCTGGTGATTTAGTTGTTTCATGTTATCCAGGGGGCAAAAACCCCTGCAGCACATTTTAGACATAATTAAAAGAATGTATATTGTGCAAAGTATACACATTGAAAAGAAAAGCCCAATCAGCTCCAATAAGTTGTTTGGTTTTATTCCGTTAGTAATTATTAGATTCAGTTGTTCTGGGTGAGATGTCATGTATGATGAGCCTGAGTCTGAAATGCTAAAATGAAAAAGCTCTTTTGTTTTTTAATTATTAACCTCTTGAGTTTTAATGCTAGAATTTATATAATTTTCATAATCAATTATTGAGTGAGTACTTGGGTCCAAACAGGATATAAAATACTCATGTTTGGATTTACATGATATAGCTAAATCTTGTCTCTCTCAGTACTTTTTTATTAAAATAAATTCTGCCAGGTTGATTTTTAGGGACTGATGTACGTCTGGTAAAATGTAAAGGAGAACAAAGCTGCTCTTTCTTTAGCTCTCTGGGATGTGGTATGGTTAGGACTGTCTCCATACTAGAGATGGACAATTCAAATAAGACATATCTCAACCAGATAGAGTAGGTGAGAACTGATCAGATTAGTGGTTTGTGCAATCAAGTAAAGAAATATTTAGCGGCTTAGAAAACACTTAATGGCAAGAAGAGCTTTATGTTTGAAGAACCTCCAATAAAACTGCGAGTAATGAATCTGACAAAATACAGTATATAATCATGGTCACTGGAGGGCTATCTTCATCAGTACTATACATATATACCTGTGATCTCTCTTGACCACTGCCACTGTGAAGTCTGTGGGTAAACAATTGTCTTTAGGATGCCATCAAATCAGATAATGCAGCTGCTTCTTCAAGAATGATAAATTCTTTGTAGTTGAAATTCAAACATATGTAGATTTACTTTAATGTACTCCAGAAATGCCTCCAAATTGAGTCGATGAATATGTAATTTGAAACCAACTTCCATTCACTTCCTTTAATCTGCTACGCCATACACAGTTGTATGGGCTCTAAATGTTATAATCACATATTTTTCTAAGACTTTATTAAAATTTTCAAATATAGAATAACTGTACAATGAGCATCCATGTACTCCCCATAAAGATTCTACAATTAATGTTTTGAAATATTTGCTTTTAATATAACTATTCATCTATCTTTCCTTCTATCCATCCTATCACTTTGATGCATTTCAAAGTAAGTTGCAAATATCAGTATACTTCACTCCTAAACATATGTATCATTAACTAGAGCTCAATATATATTTATATTTTTAAAGTAAATTTTACTTGCCATAAAATGTACAAAGTTTATGTGCATCATTTGTTGAGTTTTTAACGGTAATACACAGGAAATGTCACATTGGTGTGCAGTAGGGGAGATCAGTTTTAATTCAGAATCTGAGTAGAATATGGTTTTTCCTTTAAACCAAAAAATGTCTTTAATGTTGCCTCTCTTTCCTACTCTCACCAAACTCTCAGTGGACAATCCACTGATAAACACTACTGTCAACAAGAGAACAGACACAAATAACTCAGATTGTTGTAATTCTTATTCTAAGTCACTGCCAAACTTAAGAACCAGATGAATGCCACGAAAATTTGCTCCAGAAAACTGCATCTATTTAACTACATGCAGATTTTTTTTTCATACAATTTCAGATGGTTCACAGACCTTCTGATTTCCATTAATAGACCATAGACCCCAGGTCAAGAACCTCAGGATTAGGATGTCAGAATGCTGAAGCATCAAGCAGTATTTTCACCACCTAGCCATAATTTTAGAGCACACTGCAGAGGAAATACCTTCCAGGAAAGTTAAATGCTTGAAGGAAATTACTTCTGAACAAGGGGCATGGTCTAGGGACACCCTTGTTGAGGAGTAATAAGGCTTACATGATTTCCTACACTCCCCCTATGAGAAAAATATAATCAAACTAACAAAAGCGAAATGAACAAAATATCTCACTCAGTCTATGCATCATATTTCCTACAAAAGAGGAGAACCCCGGATCATGCTATTTGATGAATGTGACAGTGAACAGGAGAAGTGTACATGGGCAGTGTGGGTCCCTATTTAGATGATCCCAAGAGTTTGAGGAGCTGAGTAGAAGATGCTTTTTCCTAAATACAATCCCTCACTTTCTATTCTTTTTCTTCTCTATTAATGTCATCAGTGATGTACTAATGTTAATACAGGATTAAAGATAAATGTAAATTAATTCTATAGTATCCACTCTTACTACTGATATTAAATACCATTAATAATCACTTTATTTAGTATGCTATCTTTATTATTTTATAGTTGTGAAAATATAAATTCTCAGCTTCTCATGGCTTTGCCAATGACCTTGAACTTTGATTTTCCTTTTTAGGTAAAAACATCAGCCAAGAATTTGCAATTATTCTTAGTATGGCCACCCATAAGTTCTGTCTCAGAAAGGACTGTAGACAACTAATCTGAGTAGTTGAGGAGAATTTATTGTGCCTCTGGGTCTCACAGCAACCTTCCCAGGTAGATATTTTTAGTCTATCCTAGAGTTTAGAAAGCTGAAACTCCAAAAGGCAAGTTGGAGAAGTACTTCTCACTCCTACTTTCTGGACAAAGGTTTGTTTCCCTTATCCATAAGAGTGTTTTTCTCATCATTAGAAGAGCAACTCATGGTTTTCTATCTGCTCTCCACAGACTGACCTGTCTTCTATGGGCTTACTTTGGTTCTATCATTGCAGGGCTGTGGTATAGCAGAACATGGCCTGGAAGCTTGGCATTCTGATGATTCTTGCTCACTTTTATCTCCCTGGCTAAGCCTTATCTACCCTAAACCTTGTTCATCTCAAGTTACTTGTGCCTTCCTTGCGAGGAGATAGTTACCTTTGGTTATGTGATATCTCTCTGTGAGAAGCTCACACTGTAAATCTTCAGGACCCAATTAAGAAGGGAAAAGGAAAATGTGGGGTCAGGTATAAATCACAATTCCTCAATCAGAATAAGGTTGCCATAGCAACCATGCCTGTTTTTGCTCCTCCCGCTGATCTGCTTGCTGGCTTGGGTGTTCAAGGTAATTTGCACAGAATTGCTCCAGTTTTCTCATCCACACAATTTTAATTTTATACCACTTAATTTTCTACCACTGCTTCCCTTGAGCATCAAACAAAGAAGGCACTAAGAGTTTAAAATCAAAGCATATATACATTTTCTGACCACAGTTCACCACCTGATCAAACACAAGATCATTCCTCATTTCCCCTTCTTGAAGCTTCACATTTCCCCTTTCCTCATTCTTCCTTCCCTGAGTGTACTCACATAGACACAAACGTAAACACATCCCACCCCTAATCTGAAAACAGCCTGTGGTATATGTGAAAAAATACTCTGAAAATAAGTTATGAATATATACATGGAATCCGAAGCATCTTGTAGACTTGTAACCTTTCTACAATTAAGCTGAGGGAGTTTAAGAAAAAACTGGACTTGGCATAATGAAATTTAAACGTTTTTCATTTGACATGTCTTCCTTGTAAATAATGAAGGAGGCTCACTCCCTTCATTTTCAAGCACAAAGAATATAGAGTGCTCTTTAGAGGTTCTGAGGGGACAGAAAACTTTGCTGTGATTGTTTCGGTGGTGTATGAAGTGTGGTGTTGCTAACTGGTTTGGTAAGTGATCTTTCATGATAAAGAAGCATCTGGAGCTGTAGAAAGGCCAAAAGTAACACTACAATGCTACAGTGAGACCAGACATCAGAAGCCATACCAGGAACTGAGCAGAAAAGTGAGGTCATGTGGCCTTGAGGCCTTGGGACAGACATCCTCCAGCTGACGATGTACAGAGGCAATTGAGACAAGTAAACTTAGGCTGAAGTTTACAACCCTCTTCAGATCTAGAAGCGTGGGGTTGATCTCTGGTCATACACGTATGAGAACCAGCTCGTTTCACTTTGCTGCCATCCCTCCCTCACTTTCTCTTCTTATTGAAGTTTTCAAGCTATGCTCCTTTCCATGCCTGACACCACCTAAGTCCCCCATTTGTGTCTCCAGACTTGCTATCTTCCCTTGGAAGTCTTTTTTGATTTCTCTGGGATCAAAGAAAATAACAGGCTGGGTGCAGTGGCTCATACCTGCAATCCTAGCACTTTGGGAGGCCAAGGTGGGCGGGTCACCTTAGGTCAGGAGTTTGAGACCAGCCTGACCAGCATGGTGAAACCCTGTCTCAACTAAAAATGCAAAAATTAGCCAGGCATGGTGGTACGTGCCTGTAGTCCCAGCTACTCAGGAGGTTGATGCAAGAGAATCGCTTGAACCCGAGACACAGAGGTTGCAGTGAGCTGAGATCATGCCACTGCACTCCAGCATGGGTGACAGAGTGAGACTGATTTAAAAACAAAACAAACAAACAAAGCAAAACGAGAAACAAAGAAAATAACAAAGGATGACTTTTCACCCTTTCCTACTTTATAGTATCTCTAGTGTTTGCTAACACTTCTGTGGTGGTCATAAGTTTTATTCACTAATTTTCAGCTCTCTATCTGCTGGACCCTCAGTGGAATGTCTTTCCCTGTTTCCCTGAAAGTCAGGCATAGCCATCTGACCTGTCCTGACCAATGAAATACGTACATCCATGTGGCTGCTTTAAGGGCCAGTATTTATCTTGGTAGATTTCTTCCCCTTTTCAAGGTGACTGAGGAAGCACCTTATGAAGATGAGGCCTTAGCCTGTGCCCCTGAGTGAAAAATGAGCAGAACCCCTTCCATGACTACATTTGGACATATGGTATAAGAAATAAAGGTTTGTTATATTAAGCAAGCACAAAACCTAGTCAATCCTGAATGATACAATGCCTGTCATGTCTATTTTGGATCATAAGTCCTCGGACAAAAACTGCAACTTATCTGTTCTTCAAAACAATCCTAGGGAGATGATTAGTTTTGCCATTCCTTATTCAGTGACAAAGAAAATGAGGGGTAGAGGATACACAGAATTTACTTAAGGACTTACAGCTAGTAAAAGGCGAAGCTGAAACTAACACTCTGATTTTATTACTCCAAAACCCATACTTTTTCTACTGTATTGTGACGGCAGTTAACTCTTATGTTATGTAGGCAGAAAGACAGATTTGTTTTTGAAAAACAGTAGAACGTTTTGATAAGGTAGTGAGAAAAATACCATAAGCCGTACAAGAAAATTCATGCTTTCATGTTGAAAAATCAATGGTAGTATTGGATTCATCTGACACACTTTACAGCATTCTACTTTTCTGTTTATTTCTTCTAGCAATAGGAATGTTTCCAAATATTTGATGAAAATAAAATTAGGATTCTCATATGACCATCACTTTCAGATTAGGTAAACTAAATTTCATATAATTAGAATCTCAGTAAATTCAAGTAAAAATAATTTAAAAAATTTTAAGTGTGAATTGTCGTGCATATCAAAAATAAACTGAAAAGATACACATCAACTATCAATAGTGAAGAGATCAAGATTTTCTGCCGGGTGAGAACTTTAACGTTTTACTAGATATTCTTATATATTATCTGCATACTTTACAATATGAACACATTTATTAGTTATTTGTATAATTAACACACACACTAAATGTGATGAAGAACTTGTTGACCCCATAATTGTGGATTTGTAAGACGGCAATAGCTGGTACTTGCCATGAAAAATTAGACTTATTGGGCACTTAGCTTAGTTGATGAGCATTATTTAATACTTTGATAAATGTTCTTATGTTTAAGACAAAATTATTCACAAAGGAAAGTAAAATAAGCTTTATACTCTACACTGTACATCCAAATTAAATTATTTTGTTGATATTTTTGGTAATGATAGTTATTCAAAGCACTAATGATGAAGTGAAATGAGAAGGAGGAAAAAGATAATATGCTATCTAAGTTTAAAATAATCCTGAATGTCAAATGTTGCTTAATCTTGTTAATTACAAACACATAAGACACATGTATGAAGAAAGAAAATAGAATAATATGCTTTTGGGCACTTTGGTTGTTACTAAAGATAAACACTTCAAATCTAAAAATATTTTATTTTATCCTTTTATTTACAGAAAGGAAACTAGGTTTGAGTTTCTTATATACATATACATATATATTTATTTTATTTTAGACAGAGTCTTGCTCTGTTGCCAGGATTGTGGCCAGGATGGAGTGCAGTGGCGCAATCTCGGCTCACTGCAACCCCTGCCTCCTGGGTTCAAGCAATTCTCCTGCCTCAGCCTCCCAAGCAGCTGGGACTACAGGTGTATGCCACCACACTGGGCTAATATTTTGTATTTTTAAAGTAGAGATGGGTTTCACCATGTTGGCCAGGATGGTCTCGGTCTCCTGACCTTGTGATCTGCCCACCTCGGCCTCCCAAAGTGCTGGAATTATAGGCATGAGCCACTGTGCCTGGCTGAGTTTCTTATTTCTAAACTGATCAACAATTACACAATGTAGTGATATGTTGTTGCTCCATAGTTAAACCTTATTTTGAGGCATGATATAACATTGGTAATAAGGCAATGGAATTATTTTCTTAACCCAATGACTAGTTTCTCCATAATCATATTCTATAATGAGCACCAAGACAGAAGATTTGGGCTTGGCAAGTTTTATTTAAAACTTTAGAGATTCTGAAATTCTTACTCTGAACATAATACAGTAGTAACATTTTGAAGATGGTTATGTATATATGTATCCATCCACCCTCATCCATCCATCCATCCATCCATCCATCCACACATATACTACACTTTGGTCCTGAGTTTCCAGCTCTTAACTGGTAAACTCAGAATCCAGAGGAAAAAGTTGACAACTGGATCTAACTCTATGGAGTTCCACTGATATTGAGGGCTGTTTTGTCTGGAAATTGCTTTTAATTGCTTAGTTTGGGAAGAGATAAGCACCATATTCTATTACTTCTATCCTCAATTCCACTGAGGTCATACACACTTGCATTTTGTTACAATGTTCATCATCAGTTATAAAGGGTATGGGTTAACATATATGAGGAGTGTTTAAATGATAAGCCTAAAAATCTTCATTTAATTACTGGAGATAACATTTAGAAAATTGAGGTTCTTTTTTTTTTTTTTTAAATGAATCACACAGTAATCATATAGAAGTTAAGAAGAAATTACTAGATAGGAAGGGGAGAGGAGTCCTTAGGTTTTCCTCTTAATGAAAAGCAGCCCCCAAATCATTTTCTTTTCTAATAAAGAACAGCCTGTAAAATCAAGCTGCAGCCATAGACAACCAAGCTGGAAGCTTGTACTGCACGGGTGAATGCTGGCAGTTGTGCCAATAGGAAAAGGTACCTGGGACTAGGCATGTTCAAAATGGTGGCTCCATCTCCCCTTCTCTTTGCTAGACCATGTGTACAGTTAGGTGAAAACAGCAATGGTGCTGGCCAGGCAAATACCGCATTTGCATAATAAAATTACGGTGGGGTGACCAGCCTTGCCCACGCACTACGTAAACGACATACCCGGTCAAACCAATCTGTGCACCCTACATAAATCAGACACTGCCTCCTCAAGCCTGACTATAAAATCTGGTGCAGTCTGCCATGGGCTGGTTTTTCCCTTTCAAGAGCCCCTCTCTCTTCCAAGGGAGAGAAGAGCTATTCTCCTTTCTCTTTCTTTTGCCTATTAAACCTCTGCTCCTAAACACATTCCTCATGTGTTTGTGTCCTTAATCTTATTGGCAAAATACTACGGACCCTGGGTATTTACCCCAGAAAATGACACCCCTTCAGTAAATCTTAGCACTCAGGGATCTCTTCATAAACATTGGTTCCCTTACTCTTTCTGATCTGAAAATTACTACAATTCTTAACAAACAAAAGTGATACTTCCTAATAAAAAGGAAGATAATTATGGGATTAATGGTGAAAAGAACATCCTGTGTTCGGAAATCTTTGGAAGAAGTTACTGACCATCTGTCTTAAGAAATTCCCATATAGTCTCCATGATATGTGCCCTCAATAAGTTTTGGTCTAAGGCTGACATTGCAGTGGCTGTCTACTGATTCCCAAGGGTCTTGACTGCAATATGAAAAAGACAGCAATGTTTGGATTGTGGCACATGACAAAGAACTAGGAGATGAGTATTTATCAGTACGTAGCCATATTTTAAAATAAAACAGAAAACATCACAAGCACAAAGAGTAATTAGCATGTTTAAATGAATTAAAGCAATATTTTAAAAGAAATGTGATGATATGCACATACTTATGTACTGTTTTAAATAATTTAACTATTCTCAACCACTGCTTTATTTCATCCTGTTCTTGTGCTTTAATTGAGCTAGTAGGTCCCCTTTAACATGATTTTGGCGGTATTTCTTCCTGCAGATTTATTGTAGCTCTATTACCAAGTATAACATTTCATGTGTATATTCTCCTCTTAAAAGGTATAGCTGACTAACATGCAGGAAGAATATTTTAATTGTCAAAGATTTTATAGGATCAGCAATACCTCAGAACTTGATGTCTAAGTTTAGGCTTTTACTTTGTCTCAGAATTTAAAGAAAAAAAAAGAAACAACAAAACAAAACAAAAAGCCTTACAGTGTGGATCCATGTGATTACTGAAGAGAAAGACTAGAGTTTATTGTGCCCCTCCAGTGAAGAACATTAACCTGAATAAACATTTTTCCTCAAGGAGAAGGGTTCACTCAAAAGTAGCTTTTCAGACTTTACCATAAACTTGGAAGACAAAGCTTTTGTAATTTGTACGTAAACAATAAATGAACCATTAGCAGCCATTTGGCCTATCTAAGATCAGTGATAATGGAGAGAAGTTGCGATGCTCGTATGTTGCTGGTGGGGATGTAAAATGATGCAGCCACTTTAAAGTTCATAGTAGCATTATTCATAATAGCCCAAAACTAGAAATGAACCAAAGGTCTATCAACTGGAGAATGGATAAATAAAATGTGGTATATCCATAAAATAGAATATTATTTGGCAAGGAAGGAAGAAAGGAAGTAGGGAAGGAAGGAATAAAGGGAGGGAGGGAGGGAGAGATGGAGGGAGAGAGGGAGTGAGGGAAGGAAGGAAGGAAGGAAGGAAGGAAAAAAGGAAGGCAGGCAGGCAGTGCTGACACATGCCACAATATGGATGAACCTTTGAAACCATTATACTAACTGAAAGAAGCCAGTCACAAAAGGCCATGTTATGTATGAGTCCATTTATATGAAATGTCCAGAATTGGTAAATCCACATAAACAGAAAGGTAGACAAGTAGTTGTCTGAGGCTGTTGAGGTTTTGGGGAAGTGGGAATAGAGAGTGACTGCTAATGGATACACAGTTTCGTTTTAGAGTAGATGAAAATGTTTTGGAATTAGATTGTGCTGATGTTTGCATAACTCTGTGAATACACTAAAAACCCCTGAACTGCATGCTATCTAAAGTATATTTAAAGGGTAGATTTTAGGATGTTGTAATATCTCAATAAAGTTGTAAACATAAAACAATTCTATGCTATCTCTAGGTAAAAATCTTCCATAGTTTTGGGAGTAATTTGTCCATTTTATAATGATGCTCACGAACATAATGATGTTGGCAATGACAATAATATACTGGTGGCTATATAGAAATAAATTATTATAGGAATATGTACTGATGAAAAGTAGTTATATATGGTAAGTGAGATTATGAGGTATGTCCTCCTTATATTGTGTAATTCCATTGTTTTTCCATTTATCTATTGAACATGAGTTACTTATATAATCAGAAACAAAGTATCATAGTTTTAAAAACAGAAGTTTTGGAAAAGGAGAGTCATAGGGGCTATCCACTAAGCATGAGATGATGGTTAGAACTGAGCTAGGTTTTGTAGGGTGAATAGAATTAGATAGAGAAAGGCCAAGGGAAGGGCAACAGCTTTCTAAATAGTTCTTTTATTTCTAGCATCATTATTTACTCTCTCTGGACTCAGGGTTGAAATATGTCTGTCTTATTCACCACTGAGTCCCCAGGGTTGAGAATTATGTCTGGTACATAGGAGGTACTCAATGAACAATAATTGAATACATGAACAAACACTTGTTACCAGAATCTTTTTCCTAAAATACAGGTGACAACTGGGGCTACCACTTGCAACATATGCAAACCTTTATGCAAATTAGAAAAAGGTATCCCACTGCCCTAGGTTGATGCCCTTCCTCTCTAAAATTTGTGGCTAGGAGAATCAATCAGGAGTTCACCTCACCCATGACTGGCCCCAGACCTGTTGCCTGGCCTATCTTCCTTCTGAGGGCCCTGCCCTCAACTGCACACAGGGCTGGCAATCAAAGCCCTTCTCAATCTGACCACAACTTTCCTGCTCCATTATAAACATTTTCAACATCGATTCTGTGCTCACACTACAGTAGTCCTCAGCTTCAATGTGTGAGTTCCCACTATTGCCTTCATCCCACCAATTCAGCAACTTTACACTGAACACCTACCATTTAATAAAGAGGAGCCATCCCCATTCTAATAACATTCTCAGTGACTCTGTAGAAGCTCCCTCTTGTCTTCACATGCTCTCACTCAGACTCTCTTTCTTCCTGTCTTTGACTAAGAAGATATACCAGCTTTGACGCTCAGCTTTCCTTCATTTTGGCCTTGGTCCCCTTTGGACAATTTTCCTGGACCCTTTAAAGGAAACAGACAGCCTGCCTCCTTACTCTTCCTCAGGTGTAATCAGCAAGCACTCTTTCTCTGAACTTACCCAGCACACTGTAAAACCTCTATAAATAAAACCTTGATCATACTATGTCATTTTCTTATATATTTCTACCTTAAGACTATGGGAACTTCTTAAGGAACCTTTTTTTCTTTTTTTGAGACAGGGTCTCACTCTTAATTACCCAGGCTGGAGTGCTGTGGTGCAATGAAAGCTCACTGCTGCCTCGAACTCCTGGCCTCAAGCAATCCTCCTGAATCAGCCTCTTGAGTAGTTGGGACTACAGGTGCTCACCACCACACTCAGCTAATTTTTTTTTTCTTTTTTTTTTTTGAGATGTAGTCTCACTCTGTTGCCCAGGCTGGAGTGCAGTGGTACGATCTCAGCTAACTGCAACCTCTGTTACCCAGGTCCAAGGTATTCTTCTGCCTCAGCCTCCCATGTAGCTGGGATTACAGGCATCTGCCACCACAGCTGGCTTATTTTGTCGTTTTAGTAGTTTCATTCTCTTGGCCAGGCTGGTCTTGAACCCCTGACTTCGTGATCCACCCGCCTTGGCCTCTCAAAGTGCTGGGATTACAGGCATGAGCCACCACACCCGGCTTAAAAATTTTTTAGTATACAGGTTTCACTATGTTGCCCAGGCTGGTCTTGAACTCCTGGCCTCAAGTGGTCTTCCTGTCCTGGCCTCCTAAAGTGCTGAGATTACAGGTGTGAGCTAACACACTGGGCCAGGAACCATTTCTTATTTTTAGGCACTTGGCACTCTGCTTGGCATAGGCCAGGTGTTCAATAAATTTGTATAGAGGCAATGAATAAATAAAACACGTAGCTAGAATCTGGTGTGAATAGAGAAACTGAGACTTTTGGGGGTAGATTCTAGCGGGATGTAATCAGATTGTAAGAGGTATTGAAATTAAAACAGAGTTGCTTAGACTTGAGGTGGAAAGAACCAAGGTGTCAGTTCAGACCTCAGAGAAGGGAATGACATGTTATGTGTCACCATTCAGCGTAGAAGGGAAGGGAATGAGGAAAAGCCTGTAGTCATAGAAAGCACTCAATAAATGTTTGTTGTTTGACTGGTTAAGCCTGGAGAAACTCTTACAGAAATGTATTGGCATGAGATGAGAGAATAAAGAAAAGGGCAGGAAATCAAGAGACTGTTAAAGGCAAAGACCTCTGCCAGTCTTGGAAGCTGATAGGAAATGCAGATGAAAGGAGAGTTAGAGTGATTGGGTGCAGAATGGGACTGTGAATAAGTACGGGTAGAAAAGGTGAGAGGAGAAGCTGACTTGTAAGGGAAGAAGGGACCAGCTTTGAATACAATGAGCTGCTGTGACTGGTCTATGTGCACACATGTGCTTATATGACTGTGTAGTAAGGCATGTCTGTGACATACACAAACCCTGTGCTGTTTTAATAAATCCTCCCTCCGACTGTGCACCACCCCAGCCTGGGTTTAGTTTTCAGCCAACAAAAACAAAATTACTCATAAAATTAATGGAAACAATCTGCTTTTTCCTTGCCATAGAAAGGATTTCTCTGAATTACTTTTTTTGGGAGCTTTGAATCATATATCCTGAAGCTTAATTAAATCCCTTAGAAGTCAACTAAACATTAGAAATTTGCAATGTGACTCTCAGAGCTGCTGTTTACTTGTTGCATATAAATAGATATGCCTTGGAAAACTCTGCTTCAACTAGTGTAATGAGCATAGGCTTTCCTTCTCTGGTGAAAAATTTATTCCTCAACACTTTCAAAAAATAGTATCTAGCTAAAATGTTAATAAAAACTGAGTCTCTGAATAATCTCATGTTGGAAATTTAGGTTTGCTAATATGAATCTCTTATATTTGTGCAGCCTTTTCCTTTAAGAAAAAGTGCTTTCTGTTCATATTTTTTCCTTTTGTTCTCTTCAGTTTTCCTTAAAGGAAGCATGGCAGGTGGTAGGTGCATATAGTGGTATAAAGAGAAGCATGCCACCATTTATCTAAGAAAGGGGAGTTGATAAATATAGATACTTGCTTATATTATAAAGTCTACCTTCTATCCCTGTCCCTTGTTTCCATATATATATATATATATGGAAAGTATATATATATATATTATATATATATATATTTTAAAAATTTTATGTTTTACTTCCTATTAAGCTATAAAATAAAAAAAAACAATGCATAAGGAGAAAGAGAGACAGAGGTAGAGGTAGACTTCTTTCAATACACCTTATATTATCAATCTGACTTTAGAACTATAAATATATTTTATAATATTATTAAACAAAATAATATAAAAGGCAATTCTTAAAAATAATAAATCTATCTACCTAGTTGGTGGTATATGAGAAGAATTACTGCAAGAGATTTTAAAACATAGGAATTTGACTATGGTACTATAAAATAATTAGATTATACAGAATATTTCTCATTGGAATACCCTAGTAAAAACAAAGAACTGCAAAAAAAAAAAAAGAAAGATAAAAGGAAAAGAATCTCAACCAATTTTCATTAATCATATTGCCATTCCGAGGCTAGTGTGTGTGCAGTGTGGGATAAAGCAGATGTGTACTCCATTAGCCATAATTTCCAGAGTGTAGAAAGAGATACTATTTTAAGATCAGCAAGGTTAAGTAAAAACTCCCTAATCTTGAATTTGAATTGTAACTATCAATATAAATTTGTAATGTGTTTCATCTTAAAAAGAAACATACATATGATTTACCTAGCAGCAATGTATACCCTTAGCGCTCAAATTGTGACCTCACAACTTGCAGGCAATGATAGAAAAGGCTGATTCCGTGTCTGGAACAGGAAAAACATTAGATGAGTGTGGAACATCTTGTCATACCCGAGAGAAAGGAATTTATTAGAAATTCTTAGGGTCTAGTCAAAGGGGGTCAGAAGGCAACTTGAAGAGTCTCCCATTGGTCAAAAAAATGACTGCAATATATCAAAACACATCCATCACCTTTGGAGGATATTAGGAAACTACTCATTATTTTGAAAAGAGAAAGAAGCCTTCATCCTGTCTTTTCTATACAAAAGGTTCCTCAGGGGAACAAAATTAATGAGGGGAAGTTTTTCCCTTTAGCAATGCTCCAGCTAATAAACTATGAAGAACTGATAGAATTAGACAGAATATCATCGTTTTGTAATCCTCAATGAATTAGTGGATCTAGGCAATGATCATTAACAGCTATGAAAACATACATCACCACCACGAAGTAATCTTGTTAAACAAATTAGACCTGAATCTGATCAAAATTCTTGATCTATGTACCAATTTGTAGAAAATACAGGAGAGAGAGGAACATGTTAAAGGACACCACAGGAATCCAATCAGAAAACTGACTGTGGGAAACTCTAAAGGACAAGGCATTTGGCTTCTTCCACAAAATTTTATTAAGAGAGAAGTGAGGCCGGGCGCGGTGGCTCAAGCCTGTAATCCCAGCACTTTGGGAGGCCGAGGCGGGTGGATCACGAGGTCAAGAGATCGAAACCATCCTGGTCAACATGGTGAAACCCCGTCTCTACTAAAAATACAAAAAATTAGCTGGGCATGGTGGTGCGTGCCTGTAATCCCAAGCTACTCAGGAGGCTGAGGCAGGAGAATTGCCTGAACCCAGGAGGCGGAGGTTGCGGTGAGCCGAGATTGCGCCATTGCACTCCAACCTGGGTAACATGTGTGAAACTCCGTCTCAAAAAAAAAAAAAAAAAAAAAAAAA